>NW_026030956.1:361498-430121 GCF_019186545.1 Solanum stenotomum
GGGGGGGGGGGGGTTAATGGCACTTATATTCAATATAATATAAAAATAAAATATATAGTATATAGTGTCGGTAAAGTCCAGCTAGAATATTTATTGGAAGAAGGGGAAAAACTGGTGGGGAGCACCAATCAGATATTGCTTTGAAGAAAAGAGGAACTTCAATATTAAGACGCTTGATTCACATATGTTGATGTAACATTTAAAAAATAAACTAAAAATTGATATACAAAACATTTTGTGTTAGCAGAGTTCGTAGAAGAGTTATTGTATCCTAAGAGGCACATTAAGTTTGAACTTGTGAGATTATATGAAAATAACTTTATTGTTACTTTAAAATCCCTTTAATAACAGTTGGATGCCGCATGTGAACCTTAGACTATTTAATAATAAAAGAAAAGTATATAACTTTAATTAAAAGTCAAATATATGAAGCTATGTTTTTAGTAAATTAATCAGACAAATATACATAGAGAATAGTCAAATAGGTTTTCCACTTCATATTTCCACATGTCATATTTATAGGTGTACAACCCATGTCTAATTACATAATTCAATGCTCTAATTATCCTCTTAAATCTAACATTTCTATGCAAATCATGCATAAAAATCTTTGATTAATATTAGGGATCTTCAAAATTCTTTTAATCCAACTATTGAGTCTACAAAAGCCCTTTCCTATATATCTCTAATATGAAATTTTAGAACAATGAAACTCAAATTTTGAGCTCTAGTATCAACTATTTAATGATTGAGAACAATATAATATTCGAATTTTACACTTGAACATCTCAATTTAGAAATACATAATGAAACTAAAGTGATACTTCATTGATTTTGATGAAGTTTTCACGATTATAATGAAATATTATTATAGAAGATGACCATTATAAAAAGTTCTAATTCTACATGTTTTCAATTGGTATTGATCTTTATATTACAGTTTGATTATATTTCTTGAAAAATTATTTTATATTTCCATTTAACAATACGTTGTGATTTTCTCAACGAGTAACAACCTCCAAATAATTATTTTCAACAAATACTCATGTTAGTGATAAGAATGTGTTATCAAGCATTGAATAAAATTTTATAAAGTAATGGTCAGACCAACTATGTTGTATGGGCGGATTGCTTGCAAGTCAAAAACTCGCATGTCCAGAAGATGAAAGCAGTGAAAAAGAGGACGTTGAGATGGATATTTGTGAGCATACTAGGAGAGACATGATTAAGGACAAAACTATTCAGGATAAGGTGCAAGTAACTTTCATGGTGGACAAGATCCAGGGGTGTAGCTACGAGCCCTATAGAATTGGACACCATTCGTCGGAAAATAATACCGTATATATAAGTAAAATGATATACGAAGTGATTAAATAACATATTTGACAATAAAAGGTGTTGTAGCCTAGTGGTTTTAGATGTCTTGAGAGAGCCTTAAGTGTTCATGTGTTCGAATCACTAGCAACAATTCCCCCCCACCCCCCCTTTTTTGACACTCTTCGTAAAATTCCTGGCTCCGCCACTGTAGATCAAGGAGGTGAGACTGAGATGATTTGAGCATATGAGGAGAAGATGCACAAATGCCACATATGATAAGGTGCGAGAGGTTTGGCTATAATGGATATTAAGAGACGTAGAGGTATATCGAAGAAATCTTGGAGTGAGATGATTAGCAAGACATCACACACTTGCAACTTATTGTCAATATTGTTATTATTACTCGCCTACTATCTTATTCTTCAATTTTAGTGCTACATGTTTTTTTGCTTCAATTATTATACATTTTGTTGTTTCTACTTGGTCTTTTCTTAATTGTTTTCAACATGACTTTTTCGCTATCGTATTTATTTTACTTACTTATCTTATTTATTGTTTTTGATATGCTTTATTTGAACCAATGGTCCATTAGAAACAATCTATTTACTTTTATAAGGTAAGAATATTAAGATTTGCATACACACAACTCTCTCATGCTTCAATTGTGGAGTTAATTACACTGAATATGCTAGTTGTTGTTCTTTCTCATATTAGTGATTAACTATATATTAAATTATATCAAGTCTATAATTGATTTATGACTATTAAAATGTATAGTTTGAGATTCGAAATCTTAATTGAATATTGCAATTGGTCAAATATTATAATAATTGGTTTGCACTAGAAACAAAGTGGAAACATCTTCATCAATTATCACAAATGGACGATCGATTTAATAGATACCCAATTCACGACAAAATATAACAAGCACTTTCGTTAAGTCATTATTCATGATTTACGTCTATTATCCATCCCCATATTTCCTTGTTTTATTATTTCAAAATTAATTTTTTAAATATTTTTGGAAATTATATAAAATTACAAGTGTTAGGAATCACAAATTCCACTATTCATTCCAATAGTTAAAAAATATTTGAATATACTTAATTTATTTATTTTTTACATTGATTTGATTTTACGTAATTAGGCAACATTGGCATATCCATTTGACCTAGGGTGTTCTGTAATATATGAAAATACAATAACATATTCGATGTAATTTTATAAATAGAATCTGAAGAAGGTACGATGTATATAAATTTTACTGATATTTTTAGGGTATAGAGAGACATTTCGATAGATCCTCAACTAGATATGATACAATTAAACTGGATGCAAAATTTAGAAAGATTTTTTTTTTTTTTGAAATTTGTAAACTAAAAATCGTAGATATTTGTGACTTGTGAGGCTTCTTTATGATACAAACTTAACATAAAAAGTATGTTTTACTATATAAATTGAAACAAAGAGAATGGTACCGTTTAATTTCATGTGGCACATAATTCTTTTCTAAGCTTTTTGCTGGGTTGTAGTGTTGGAATCGAGGGGTGGGGGTGGGCTTCGTTTTTATATAATTCACTAATTTTTTGTTGTGTGTATAACTTTTTTTCCGGGTCATCTAAATAATATTTACATATACATTTTTAAAAAATAGGTAAAATTAGGATAAATTACAAGTTACAACAGATAAATATAATCAAATAATATAAAATTTTCCTAATGTAACCATTCATATATCACTAAACTCATACTAGACAAGTAGTGTATATCTAACTAATCTATAAGCTTATTTTTCGAATGTGAATTCAAACTTTAATATAGTAGGTGCAATCGTGCAAACTTATAATATTGAGGCTTAATACATCATTAATTTTTTTAATATTTCTAAACATATAATAAAATATTTATTATTTTTTCATTAAAAAACATTCGATATTATTGGGTAAAATAATTATTCTAAGGGTAGGTCCGCCTCTGATCGACTGGTCCACCTTTTTGCCACTATGAGTGTATACTTCTATCAATTAAGATATGTGTATATTCTAAAATTGGTTTCACCAGTGCGCATGTATACAAAATTCGTATAGAAGAATGTATATTCATTTTTTAATTATAAAACTATATAATATAATTTGTCAGAACAATAAACTCTGACTCATTCAATTGTACAGTTAATGTTGGCAAACTAATGAGAGTAGTCAATGAGGCATGTGAAAGTGGACCCAATTGGCTATAATATTTTGTCATGACAAAAGCTCACATTTCACATGCACTAATATATGTTTAGTACATAAATTGGATTAAGGTTAGGAGGTGATTATTACCTGCATGTGTCATTAATCACATACTAATTAAGTAATTAGCATCTTAACAGAAATAAGATTTACTAATAACCAAGAAACTTTCTTGGTGGTTTGCCTCTTAATCACTATTTGGTATACTTATTCTATCATATTAGTTTGCAATTATCTTTCTTTCTTATTCTTAATTGGTACTTAATTGGTTAGAGATTTGATTGAATGAATGTCACCTTTGCTAGTTTTCAAACTAATCCAAGGTAATTATATTGTTAAGTTAAATATATGGAAGTTTCACATATATACTGTTTGCTTAGTTTGTGGACAATTATGCGTCGTTCACTTTTATTTGTCATAGTTGAACTTAGCACATTTCATGATTATTTTACTACACCATCAATATTAACGAGATATATTATCTATTAAATGAAGAATGAGTGTTATAAATTAACTCACTATATCGTGGGTATTTGTTTTTATTGAATAAATTTTTAATTGGATTATAAATTAGCAATCAGATAAGCATACAATTAGATAAATTTGTAAAAAATAGATTGCACAAGCCGATAACTTGCATAATAACTTTCATTTTTTTACAAATAAGGAGTCAATTCAGTTCATTTGTTCCCTATATATTTACCTTATTATAGTCTTTATTTTTATTATATATAATATAACAAATTATAATATCCCGATCTAATATACAAAATCATGTAATCTAAAGTATACGACCCTACATGTCCTTTCCAAAGAGAAAATAGCTTACACTTACATACAATAAAATGTGTATGTAATAAGTACCCGTATAGTGCATATTTTACAGATAATATTAAAACACATTTGAACTATTTTTATTTTTTTTTATGTTTCACATCACAATACCAGTTTTTTTATATATCTAAATTATCATTATTTATGTATTTTAAATTTTTTTGAAGCTGACTAGACCAACTATCAGTTGTTTACTTTTCCTTCTGAAAAATCACAATCTACTTAACTTGAGAAAAAATATATTGATAGTTGGGTGTGAAACTTAAAAAATAAAATGAAAATCAAATGTGCTTTTCATCACTAACTCTAATTTTAATGAAGGCCAAATACAAAAATTTACCCCTATTATTTTAATCTTGACACTTTATCTCAATCTTGTTCCATTTTAACTCTTCAACTCCATTGTTTATATATCATTTAAATACAAAATAATTATTTTTTATTTATATCTTAGTTTTGTACTTTAAAAATCGACGCACGTCCTTTAATTTTTGTAAAAAAAGATAAATCAACACCCATTTGTCGAATTTTTTTTTCTAAAAAAGATTTTCCATTTATAATTATGTGCATTTTTATCGGAAAATAACCGATAAAAGTACGTTGGTTTTCTTTTGGAGAAAACACTGACATTTTAGTATTTCTTTAATAGCTAATGTTATTAGTAATGAATTCGATTTTTTTTATTCGTATTGAAAATGAATTATTTTTACGTATATTGAAGTTGAGTTAAATTTAGAAAGCGGGTACTTGGGTAAAATCCCAATACCTAGGATGACATGGATAAAAACGCGTATTTTTATTTATGTGTATTAACATACATTGAATAGTTTACACTGAATATTAAATGTATGTGTTTTAATAATACACAAAAATAAAAGTTAAAAAATTGGGGGATTAAAATGAAATAAAGGAGTGGCAAAATGAAAATGGGGCTAAGCTATTAGTGGGGTTGTCTATGGATTTATTTGGCCTTAAATGATTGCTAGAACAATGAATATATACTTCATCATATATATATGCCTTTCTTGAGAAGGAAAAGGTAGGTAGGAAAAATAAGTACTAGTTGTTTCATTTCTTTTTCTTTTTTCCTCGATGTGAATCACGCATTGCAGAGTCCATTCGAATGTGACACTTTCAATAAGATTTTCCTCATACACAAAGTTTGAACTCAAGATCTCTGATTAAGGTGAAACAGTTTCACTATCGCATCATTACTTGTTTCATTTCTTTGCTATGCATATATGTACCTCTTTTGCCAACTAATTATATGAGTCCATTCGGACGTGATACTCCCAGTAAAATTTTCTTCATACCCAAGACTCGAATTCAAGATCTCTGATTAAGGTAAAACAGTTTCACCGTTGCACCATTAGTTGTTTCATTTCTTTGCTATGCATATATGTACCTCTTTTGCCAACTAATTATTTCATTGTTGAAAAGCTATTTATTATTGTTGGGAAAAGTAGGCAAAAACTTTTAACATAATGTATAAGAAGAAAGGTCAATTCCATCAACATCACAAAAGTCCCCACTACTTGCCCTTCTTCCAAATTGATAAGCCAAATTCAACTTTATACATCTTTTTTTTTTTGACCCATGCTAGGAATGGGATCTTAAATTCTTATTGTAAAATTTAATGAAAAGAACAAAATATGCTTATGCATATGCTTTCTTTTCAAATATATTAATTTTGTTAATATTTATAAGTTGGGTTAAAAAGGAGTGATGATAGAAGCCAAGGTAGTGCCATATCTTGGTCCACATTTGAAAAGTTTTTATTTATATTTTTAATTAATTAGTAATAGTGCAAAATGTGAACCTACCTCCAATAATTTGTCTATTCCCCAAGATTATGCACTAATATTGTTTATTTGACCATTTTTATATTTTTTTACTTTGCTATAAAGTTTAATTACAACTTTTTAGTCCATGCAATGCTTTTTAAAAGTAAGATTAAAATTTGGGTGACTAGGAATCAAACTTTTATCAATAGAGTGGAAATTTAGATAGTTAATCAACTATACTATTAAGATTTCTCTAAATACATAAATGTTGAGTACCACATTTTTCTTGTAATGGTTTGTATTAGGACAGATTAAATGAGAAGCTCTTTCTTGTTTCCGCAGAGTACTAAGTCACTATTTTCCTATATATACATTTATATTTATTATTTTCGGATGGATTTTTGTTATATCATGCTTTTTAGAACTGTATAGTGAATGAATTTGCATTTTGTCACGATCTAACTCACCGGGCTGTGCGGGGACCCACTCCAACACCTAAGTAGGAGAACCCTCATATCCTAATAGTAAAACATGCGGAAATTTTAAGAAAATCAGAAATAAATATAACACTATGATTTAATAAATAATACCCTTAGACACAATTGTAGTCAAACTTAACGAGTAATTTAACAACTCCCATGGATCTAGTCTAAACATGTACAAGAGCTACTAAAGTACAACTGGACAAAATAAATAAGAGACACAGCTCCCACCATGCGGAGGAAGAATAGAAGCTACTGGAGATTTTCTTCGTCTTCACCTAATGAAACGTCACCAATCCTGCATCCAGACTATGTCAAAAGACATAGCAAGAGTAGTATCAGTACAACACACACGTATTAGTAGGCATCATCGGTCAACCTGACGCCCACCACATAACATAAGAAACCAACTAGTAAGATCAGGAAATAAGCCACTCACTTCTCCACCTCCATCCTTTATTGAAATACCTCCAAGTCACACTACCATTCTGACTATTAACCTCCTTTTCAATCAACTCACTTACCGGATTCTTGATCATCGCTTAACCATTCTAAACACATAGCTAAACCCCAAGTACCACCACCACCAGTTCAACTAACCGCTTACGTCATACCCTTGCTTCCTCGCCACATTACCCCACCATAGTCACATAATATATTAATTCAACTTACTTCAAACTAACCTAATCTTCTTTTCCCCAAGGTGAAATCCCCCTAAACATATTCCATCGCATTTACTATCTCTACTCTCGCCATTACATCCCTCGAATAACCAACTATAAATCGTCATAACACGTGTCCCCTAAGTACAACATGTACAACCAATACAACCCTATACTAACAATCATATATCAAGCATACACAATATTTATCAACAAGCACACGAACAACTCACATTTAATAGCATATCATTGGTCCTCTCACGGAACCCAATTCAGTGGTCCTCTCATGGAACTCAAACTCAAACTATTAGCATACTGGTTTGTGATACCCGATCCAAGTTAGTATGCCAGAACGTGACAGTCGATCCCATGTTCATGTCAGAACGTGGCAATCCGATCCCATGTTATACCGGAACGTGGCAATTCAATCTAAGTTAATTATGTTGGAACGTGGCAATACTATCCCATTCACGCATTACAATCACAAACACAAGCACATCATCAAGATCATACATTAATAGGTGATTCATGACATACAATTATTCAATTATCCTCATTTACAACCAGTGTGATCAATAATGCAGCATTCGCATACATACATGTATCATAATGAAGCAAGAACAAACATACATCACACAATCATAGAATCACAACCATCACCTACGACTTACTCCTCAATCCCTATCATATATATAAAAATTGCCCATTCTCAGCCCTAGTTCGTCATTAGGGTTTTCTTATTGGGGTTTAATCACAATTCATCATAATTTCTCAATTTCATCACTTCAATTATCAGATGTAACATACATTCATGAATTTAGTTCCGTTCTTGATTTCATGTCCTTATTCTTGACTCAATTCTATCCATGATAGCAATTCTGGGTCTTCCTAATAACTCACTGATTTCTCCTCACAAGGCATAAACCCACATACTTTGAATTCTAAGGATTATGCATGTAATCTACTCGGTGCACGAAGGTCTACACACAATCCTACCATTGATTTACATATATCACGTAGTAAGCACAGATTAAAAACTACTCAATTGTAAAAACCTAGCCTACTTGGGCGCCAAGCAGTTGTACGGATTTTTTTACTTCGATTCGAGTTCTCCGGGTTCGTGACGGTGAATTTGTCCAAGAATCCTCAAGATTTCACCATCCTCATGCTAGAGTTCTCCTTCTCCTTCATTCCTAAGGCTAGAGAAGCTTTTCTGGGGTTTCTTGGATGTTTTACAACTTATTTAGGTATTTTAGGAAGATGGAGAAAATAGGATTTCTCGAAATTTACATTCTGCCTCGCTTATCCCGCCCTGGCGACGGTGCCCCAGCGGCACGTGACCTGCCCTGGCGGGTCAGTGGCCCAGATTTTCTCGAATCTTTGCTTTTCCTGTTTAACGACGGTTCGGATCATTACACATTTTCATTATAATTAATTATTAGTAAGAACAAGCCACAATTACTGAGCTATTGTCACGTTTTATTCCAACGAAAATATATATTATAGGTACTCATGGGGAATTGCTGAAAATAGTATTTAAAAAGGTCACTAGATTAGGGCATTAGCCATAATAATATATATGTACTTAATTCAATTAATTGTTAATTAACTGCTCTATTTTATTTTATTTTTATTCAAATGTAGCTAGGCCAAACAGTCAAAGACCAACCACTCCATCCAAATTAATTGAGGCACAGGTTTTTCCACTATGATTAATTGAACTATATGAGTTATGACAGATAAGGTGGAAATAAATATGAAATAAATTAGCATGTTGGAAAAAAAAATTGATCTCTATACAATTTTTCCAATCTTGTATTTTTTTTCTAAGATAAATCTCATGTAAAATTTTTTAAATATAAAGTGTATATATACATTAACCCAATAATTATATAATGTATGTATTCCCATACTGTTATTATAAAATTAATAATTAATTAGTACACTTTTTTGTTTCAATTTATTATTTATATGTGATAATTAGTTTGGACATAATTTCTTTGTTACTTTTTCTAAGTTCTGTTTTTTCATAAAATGTGTTTGGTTGAATATTATGTTAACTTTTCACTGCAAATTTCAAACAATCATTTAAAGATGGTAAAAAATATTCCTCACAAAACTTCAATATTTTTTTTTAGTGAAATACATGCTCAAATATAACTTGAATTTTCAAACTCTTTTTCAACTTAATTTCAAATACTATTTTTTTGTCTTAAGAAATCACGGAATTCATGTCTAAACGCCTATTTTTAAGTGTGGTTTAGTATAAAAGAAATATCATGTGTGGATAAGTTTTATCATAAAAGAAGTCCAACCGATATCATCTTGAGCTTTTGAACAATATCTACAACAACAATATATATATGTTAAAAAAAATATATGTGTGACCAAATTAAATTATTTGGACATGTAAATTGGAAGGAATATAAATTAGCAAAATATAATATGGTAATGCCCTAATGCTAATGACATTTATTTTCTTAATCATGATTATTTTAACTTGAGTTTGAAATTAGTGGAAAGAAGAGAAGTGAACATCATATCTACTTTTGCTTTAAGTATTTGATAAGCCAACGAAGCTTTCACGCATGTATATGCCTTTAAGCTAAACAAAAGAAAGAAAATAATATTAAAACTGAATCTGATTTTTTTTTAAAAGGAGAAAATTTATAAAATAAATATAAAAATTGTGTAAAAATAAATATAAAATCAATTGAATGTTAAAAGAAATTATATTGAAGAAATTGTGGACCATAAATCAGATTTTCCTTAAAAAAATATTGTGTGGGGTGAGTGGTTTAGTCCTGCAAAAGCTTTCATTCTTCACTTTGCACTTTTTAGCAGCTTTTCAAATTTAAAATTAATTAATTAATGACATTAACAGGTTTGCTAAAACTATGCTTTTCAGTTTTTGTAGCTTTTTAAAAAGATATACATATATATACTATATAAATATATATAATTGCACATATATCAAAAGTTTAACGTTAGAAGATGAATTGATTTTAATTAGATAAAATTATATGTTATATGTAGTCGATCCATAAACTAGAATTTCTTATTCCATATCTAATTAACATTTTATTTTCAAATTAATCATCTAAATGTTACTTCAGCATTGTTTTATCGTAGTTTACATGGTATGAATTAAATTATTTGATTGTAGAAACGTATTTCAGTGAAAATTTCTATATATAAATATAAATACACAAAAATTAAAAGTAGAACGTTAAAAGAGCAACTTACCTTAATTGAATAATTATATGTTATATATAGTCAATTTATAAAATCTACAACATAATTTGATGCGACTAGAATTTATTCGTCCAAATCAAATTAATATTTTTTTAAATTTTACTTCAACGTTATTCTATCGAAACTTGATAAAATCTGCAACATAAAAATTTCTTCGTCCAAATCTAATATTTTAAAAAATTTTACTTCAACGTTATTCTATCGAAACTTGATAAAATCTGCAACATAATTTAACGTGACTAGAATTTCTTTGTCCACATCTAATTAATATTTTTTTAAAATTTACTTCAACGTTATTCTATCGAAACTTGATAAAATCTGCAACATAATTTGATGCGACTAGAATTTCTTCATCCACATCTTATTAATATCTTTTCAAATTTTATTTCAACGTTATTCTGTCGAAACTTGCAACAACTTCAATCCATAAATCTTATTCGAATTAACATAATTGGTTGTAGAATCGTATTTTGGCGAATTCTTTGTACTTACAATGACTCAAACAAATGTCAAAATTCTCCCAAGTTGATTCACCTAAACAAAGAATAATTTTCATTTGAGTAAATCTTTTATTCTTTATGTTAAAATTTAAAACTAAAAAGAAATATTTGGAGTATCATTTATAAAAATGCAAAGAATAAAGAGAAGATTTGGTTTGCTTCTCATAATCCCATAAAGAATTTAACTTCAAGTAAATTAATAATTAAAAAAATGTTTAAAAATTGGAATTAGACCCAAGAAAGAACATTTTTTTAGATCCCAAGGGATATATTAGTCCAAAAAAAAATTATTAAGCAAACCCCATTCTTGATCATGAGTATACAAGAGTTGTATTACCCTATAAAGTGCCGACAAAATCTCAACAAATAATTTTTTTCAAGAAATCAAATTGATTAGTATCATTACTTCCTTTTTTGTTTGCACATTTACTCTATTTACAACGTCAACTTTTTTACCCCACCCCCCACGCCAACCGACCCCACCCCACCCCCACCTATACATACATACATTATACAGAGTGTGTATAGTTGAACCTATATTGAAAGGTGCAATCTTGAAGGGTTTTTTTTTTTCATATTTTGTCTATTTTTTACAGATTGTCACATTGACACTGTACCAACTAGAGGATAAAGAAAGAGAGAGAGAGTGAATGAGAAAGGGGGAGCAAGAAAGGAAATGGGGTAAGAGGGAATGAAGCAGCTAGTTGGTTCTTCAAAATCATAGCTGCTAATCAGACTTCTGTTAATTCAGATTTCTGTTATCTTGGGTAACTTTCTGATTTTGGTTTTTTGTTGTAAAGATCCAATCTTTTTTGCTTGTTTCTTGATGTGGAACTGGTTTCTGTGTTTGAGGTTTTGTGTGTCAATGTCACTTGTTGTATCAGTTTTTGGGTTGTAGACTTTGTTGTTCTGGTGGGGTTTTTGTTTGATTCTTAAAAAAAGATTGATTTTTTTGTGGTTTTAATTTTGCTCATTTGCTTAGAATCTTTAGTTTTCATGTTGGAGTTTTGTAAATCTTGATAATCAGGGGAAAAAAAGAGTCTTGGTTAATTAAGAGTTAATGATAATTTCTCCATTCTGATTTTTCTACTTGACAAGTCTATTTATGAGGTCTTGATCATAATTAGAAGTTCTATTCTTTCTTGTATGGACTTGATAAATCTTGTCAATTGGTGAGTTCTTGGAAAATTCTGTTAACTTATGATGTGCATATCAATTGAATCTCTATGAGATATACTTATCTAACAAATGGATAATTTTTCCATGTTTTTGAGATATTCATAGTTTATAATTAACAGTTTGTAATGTATGAGGCTTGATTCTTAATCAGTAATGTATGAGGCTTGATTCTCAATCAGTTTTTTTTTATCTGTTCAGGTTGCCTTTGGTACACTGGCATTGGAACTTTTAAGTTGAAAAGTAATTGTAGCTGCAGCTGTGGTTTGTGTCTAGCAGAGCAGGTACTTTGCATTGATGTATTAGCTTCAATTCTCATTTCACATAGTTATGATCTCTAGGCCTTGATCCTGTACCCCAAAATTGTTTTTTTTTTGCTTTCTTCTTGATGTTTTGTTCTTTTCTCTTTGCTTCAGGGGATTGGTAGTTGAGCACTTTAAAGTGTAAAATTTCCAGTATTTTGCAAGAATAAATCCAGTTGTTTTTTTGTTCTTTGCTGGAGTCATGGCAACCTTGCCACATTCCAACTCCAGGCGCAAGTACTCGTGGTGGTGGGATAGTCATATCCCTAAGAACTCAAAATGGCTTCAAGAGAATCTTGCTGGTGAGTATCTAGAGACTTGGTTCCCTTTGTCTTTGTTCTCCTTGTCATTGCTTAATTCTTTATACATTTTTATCAGGACAACGAGATCTCTAGTGTTTTTAATTGTGTCTTCTATGTTGTGTTTTTTTACGAAATCATAAATAGGGATTTCTAAATACAGGATGATTGCACTCGAATCGAACTATGATTGTCGAACTTGATACCATCTGCTTCTTGCATTTCATGAAAGCATCAAAAGAAACAAATACATTTGCCACCTAGAGTTTGATAATGTTTTTATTGTATTGTGTTGAAAGGTTTCATACATGCTCAAGTGTGTCCCTTTAATTCTCAAAACATTGCTTCATGCACGATCAGATCATACTCCTTTTTCAAATGCTTTGCCCCGTGTCTCTCTTTATGCTTTTTCCATAAGATCTTGTATTTAAACAATGTGGCCATTGTGGGGCATATTTATATAATGTGCCTGAGAATTTGGTTTCCTGCAATTTTTTGGGGTTTTCAAGTTGGGAGGTTTTTGAATTGGAGCGATGGTAAAGTTATCTCGTGTGACCTATAGATATGGGTTTGAGCCCCTTGGTGTGCGGATCTTCCCCCAACCTGCATGAAAGTGGGATGCTTCTCACACTGGGCTGCCCTTTTTTTTTCAACATGGGAGGTTCTTCACCCGAGTATTTAACGTGTGTATCATTGTTCTATTGGCCTTCTCTACTGTAGGTTACATTTGCACGAAATGGTTGGAGTGCCTACATAACTTATCTTTCTGCCCAAAAGCAAGACTACCATTCCAAGGCTTTTACCTTGAGTCTATGTTCTGACTAGTCTTTACGTTATGTCCCCCTTCTGAGGTAGATCTTCTGTGAAGGGTGTTTTGGGCTTCCCTCAGACTTTTCACAAACTTAACTTACATCTTTATGTTTTTTAAAATTTTCACAGGGGACTGCAAGCCCTACTTAGTTTACTAATAATGGCAAAGGCTTTTGAAACTAAATAGGGACTTCGCCTTATTGATTTAACGTCTCCTGCTTGTTTAACTGGAAAAGTTTGTACGAACTCTTTGTAATGGATGGTCTCATCCAAAATGAGGAATTAACCTGTTTTATTTATTATTTTCGCAGAAATGGATTCTAAAGTGAAGGCAATGATCAAGCTCATTGAAGAAGATGCCGATTCATTTGCAAGAAGGGCTGAAATGTACTACAAGAAAAGGCCTGAACTAATGAAATTAGTTGAGGAGTTCTACAGGGCATACCGAGCGTTAGCTGAAAGATATGACCATGTATCAGGCGAACTTAAGCAGGCTCAGAAAACCATGTCAGAGGCATTTCCCGACCAAGTACCCTTTCTTCTTGAAGATTCACCAGTGAAATCTTCCGCACATGCAGGAGAGCCACATAGTCCAGAAGTGTTGCGTGGAGCTCATGATTTTCCTGATACAGGTGACTTGCATCAGCATGTAGTGGGGTTATTGCTGTCAAGAATGCATGCTGTACAGAAGAGTGGTGATGAAAAGGGAGCAAGTGAGTGGGGTCTAAAACAATTGTATGAGATGCTTGGGGCTGGAGAAGAAATGCTAAAGAACTCGAAGTTCCTCGAGGGAACGTTAAAGAAAGGATTGAGCGGCAATACAGAAGAAAAAGAACAAAGTTTGCATTCTCAAGTTTCTGAATTATCAATTGAGAATGAAAACCTCAAGGCCAAAGTTCTTGCTGAGTCAGAGCGTGCAGGTCAAGCTGAAGGCGAAGTTCAAATGTTGAAAGAAGCCCTAGCTGGTGTCGAGGTGGAAAAAGAAACTACATTCCTGCAATATCAGCAATGCCTGGAAAAGTTGTCTGCTGTACAGAGGGATCTCAATGCTGCACACACGGACTCCCTTAAGTTCAATGAACGGGCCAGTGAAGTGGGAAATGAAGCTCAGAAGTTGAAGGAATCACTTATCAAACTGGAGGCTGAAAGAGATGCTGCTTTGAGCAAACACAAGGAGTATTTGGAACGGATATCCAGTTTGGAGGATAAGGCTTCTCAAGCACATGAAGACACGAAAGGAGTAAATGAGCGAGCAATTAAGGCGGAAAGTGAAGCTCAGCATCTGAGGAATGAGATCTTTAAATTAGAGTCTGAAAAGGACTGTTGTTTTCAACAGTACAAACAATGCCTGGAACAGATATCTGAACTGGAGAAAAAACTCTTGCTGTCTCAAGAAGAATCCAGACTTCTTAGTGAGAAAGCCGATAGAGCTAAAAGTGAGATAAAGAAACTGAAAGATCTTGTTATGGAGCTAACTGAGAAGAAAGAAGTCTCAGTCCTTGAGTATAAAAACTGTCTGGAGAAAATATCCAAACTTGAGAATGAACTATCTCGTGCACAAGAGGATGTAAAACGCCTTAATGGTGAGCTTTCAGTGGGTGCTGCTAAGCTTAGAAATTCTGAAGAGAAGTGTTTTCTGCTGGAGACATCAAATCAGTCATTGCACTCTGAGGCAGATAACTTGGCAAAGAAGATAACTATGAAAGATCAAGAGCTTTCTCGGAAGCAAAGGGAGCTGGAGAAACTTCAAAGTGATTTGCAAAATGAGCACTTGAGGCATGCACAAATTGAAGCCTCGCTTTTGGCTTTGCAAAACTTGCACTCTCAATCTCAAGAGGAGCAGAAAGCGCTGGCATTGGAGCTCAAAAATGGTCTTCAACTTCTGAAGGACATGGAAACCAGCAAAAATAGTTTGGAAGATGAACTTCGGAGAATGAAGGATGAAAATCAAAGCCTGAGTGAACTGAAATTGTCCTCAACCTTCTCACAGGAGAATCTGGAAAATGAAATCCTTAGCCTGAGGAAGATGAAAACGAGACTCGAAGAGGAGGTTGCTGAACAAGTGGAACTTAATAACAAACTTCAGAAAGACATTTCATGTTTGAACGAGGAAATCAAGGACCTAAACAGGAGCTACCAGGCTTTGGTGGAGCAAGTGAAGAGTGCAGGTTTAAACCCTGAGTGTATCGAGTCTTCAATAAAGAACTTGCAGGAAGAAAGCTCAGAGCTGAGAATAATCTCTGAGAAGGATAGAAAGGAGAAAGAAGTCCTTCACAAAAAGCTGGAGGACATGGATGAACTTCTGAGAAAGAAGGCTGTTTTGGAGAGTTCCCTCTCAGATGTGAATGGCGAGTTGCAGGGATCGCAGGAAAAGGTGAGGGCACTTCAAGAGTCTTGCCAAATTCTCAATGGAGAAAAATTGACCCTTGTTGCTGAGAAAGGTTCTTTGCTATCTCAGTTGCAAATTATAACTGATAGCATGCAGAAACTCCTAGAGAAAAATGCTGTTCTTGAGAACTCTCTTTTTGGTGCAAAAATTGAACTTGAAGGTCTGAGGGAAAAATCCAAGGGTTTAGAAGAGATCTGTCAATTGCTGAAGAATGAGAAGTCCAATCTTCTTGCTGAAAGAGGTAGCCTAGAGCTTCAGTTGGAAAATGTTGAACGGAGACTAGAATATCTGGAATCAAGATTTACAGGATTGGAAGAAAAATATTCTTGCCTGGAAAAGGACAAAAAAGCAACTAGCTTAGAAGTTGAAGAACTGAGAGTTGCAGTTGGAATGGAGAAACAAGAAAGGGCAAAACTTACTCATCAGAGTGAGACCCGATTACTGAGTATGGAGAACCATATTCATCTCCTAAAAGAAGAAAGTAAGTGGAGGAAGAAAGAATTTGAAGAGGAGCTTGACAGAGCTATGAAAGCCCAGTGTGAAATTTTCATCCTGCAGAAATTCATCCAAGACATGGAAGAAAAGAATTATACTTTATTGGTGGACTGTCAGAAACATGTTGAGGCATCAAAATTGGCTGACAGACTGATTACAGAGTTAGAGAATGAGAGCCTTGAGCAACAGGTAGAAGCAGAAGTTTTGCTAGATGAAATCGAAAGGTTGAGACTGGGGATATATCGGGTTTTCAAGGCCCTTGACAATGAATCTGATTTTGTATCTGAAGATCGGGTGGAAAATGAGCACACATTTCTTCATCATATCTTGGGCAATATCGAGCATCTAAAATGTTCGCTCAGAGAATGTGAGGATGATAAGCAGCAGGTATTTGTTGAAAACTCTGTTCTTGTAACTTTACTTACACAGCTGAAATCAGAGGCCTTTGAACTTGAGTCAGTGAAGAAATCTGTAGAGAAGGAGTTCAATATCATGGCAGAGAAGCTTGTCACAGTGCAGAAAGACAATCACGAACTTCTGGAGATGAATAAGAAATTGGGACTGGAAGTGAGCAAAGGCAGTCAACTAACCGCTGTACTTGATGCAGAGGTTGGGAGTCTCTGTGTCAAGCATGATCAGTTGCAGACAGCTTATGCTGGATTAAAAAAGAAATACTCCCAAGTTCTTGAGGAAAATAGAACTTTGTTGCAAAAGATCACAGAGATCAGGGAGGAGAAATTGATGGTGGGGCAGGAAAATGAGACACTCTTACTCGATACACTTGCTCTTAGCAATCTCTCTACAGTTTGGAGTAGTTTTGGTAGTGAGAAATCTGCTGAGCTGAAGTCAATATCTGAAGATATGCACAATCTTCATGGTGTTATCAGTGACTTTGACAAGGAAATGGGCATATTGAAGGAGAAGCTGGAAATGAAGGAAACTGAAAACTTACTCCTGAAGGAATCAGTTCAAAGGCTGGAAGAGGAGCTCTATGAAGTAAGGGAATCGAACGATCATTTGAAGTTGGAACTTTCAACTGGAAAAGAAATAATTGATAAGCAGGAAGCAGGACTCTTGGAAGCCAAGCAGAAGCTTATAGCATCTGAGAATTTGAACTCGGAATTGTGTACAACTCTAGATGTGCTAAAAACTGACCGTCAAGAATCCATACTGACAAATGAAATTCTAGAAAAGAAGATGCTTGAAATATCAAGTACAAATACCACTCAAAACCAAGAAATTGAAGTCCTTCGGGAAGTGAATATGAACTTGGTAGCTGAACTGGGTAAGTTGCATGAAGAAATTGAAGAGCAACGAATGCGGGAAGAATATCTGAGTTCAGAGCTTCAAGAGAAGAACTATGAGTTTGAACTATGGGAGGCAGAGGCAGCAACCTTTTATTTTGATCTCCAGATCTCCTCCGTTCGTGAAGTACTACTGGAAAACAAAATGAATGAGTTGACTGAGGTGTGTGAAAGCCTCGAGGATAAAAATGCTTCCAAGGGTTTGGAGATTCAGCGAATGAAAGGAAAAATGATTTCGATGGAAGGTGAAATTGGAGAACTGAAGTCACAGTTACATTCATATGCTCCTGTAATTGCTTCTCTGAGGGATGACATTGTTTCGCTTGAGCATAATGCTCTGCTCCTCATGAAATTTAATCTAGCTCGCTCTCAGGAAGCAAAGGTAATGTACTTTATCATAAGTAAGCAGTGTTGGGTTTTTTCTTTTTCTCTGTGTTTAGGTTTGAATGGACCTCTGGTCTTTCTGTACATGCCCATTGCTTTATAACATCAATAAGTGATTTGATTGCTCAAAAGTTTCTTCCATATTTGCTGACAGTCATAACGTGCAATAGATTGTCAACGGATATCTAGTTGAACAAACATTACTTTAACATTCGTATTATTATTTCGGAGTTGACTTGTGGGTATACTTTAAAACTTAATTTAAGTGCTCCAGAACATATATGATGGGAAGCATCAGCGTTCCTAAGTGTTATTCTCATTTACTTCTTCTGTTCTTGAGCTTCAAGCTTAGAATGTAACAATTATCTCCAACTTTTTGCTGAAATTTTGTTCTTTCTGTTTGTATTTGCAGTGTGTTGAAATTGAGGTTCAATCCGGTCAAATTAGCTCCAACAAGCTGACGGATGGTCATTCTATCATTCCAAATGGCGTTCTTGATTTGCAGGAGCTGAGGACTAGGATTAAAGCAGTTAAGAAAGTAGTGGAAGACATGAACAGGCCTGTTTTGCATCAACCTTCACACATCAAGCCTGGTCGAGATAGTACTGCAAGTGAAGTTGAGTCAATAAAATCTCGGCCCAGTTTGGATCGAGAAAAACATGAGGTTGCAGGAAGGAGGAGTCACCAGAAGGAGCATGATGATGACCGTAATCGACGGAAGACAAAACCCAAGTCCTTTGAAGCCAAAAATGGGACACTAATGAAAGATATTCCACTTGATCATGTCTCTGATAGCTCACCAGAAAGAATTAAAAGAGCTCATTCTGCGGCAGAGAGAGTAGACGATCAGATGCTTGAGCTGTGGGAAACTGCAGAAGGCGGCAGCCTCAGTCGTAGCGTGAATGATTTGAAGAGACGAGCAAATCATCCAACAGTGGGTGGGACTATCATGCACAACCAATTTAGGAATTTGGAGTGGAGGGGCAAACATCCACCTACAGAATCAGAAGTGGAGAAGGAGTTGGGTGTGGACAAGTTAGAGTTATCAATGAGCTCATCTGAGGCAAATCAAGAAATGAACAAGAAGATTCTCAAGCGACTTGCTTCCGATGCAGAGAAATTGATGAGTCTTCAATTGACTGTTGATAGCCTGAGAAGAAATTTGGAGGCAAACAAAAAGGCCAAAAAACCCAAAAATTTTGATTTTGAAACAGTTAAGGAGCAGCTACAAGAAGTCGAGGAAACAGTCGTACATCTGGTGAATTTGAATAGCCAATTGATGAAGAATACAGAGGAAAGTACATCCTATTCTCCAAGCAGTGGTTCAGCAGACTCGAAAGAGGTCATGAATATCCGTCAAAAGCGAGTGGCAGAACAGGCAAGAAAAGGGTCTGAGAAGATAGGACGGTTGCAGCTAGAGATTCAGAAAATTCAGTACATTTTGCTGAAACTGGATGACGAAAAGAAAAGCAAAGTTAGGAGCAAATTTTCCAGGAGCAGCACGGGGATCATACTGAAGAACTTCATCCATATTGGGAGGAGGAACAGCGAGAAGAAAAAGAAGAGTCCTATGTGTTGCTTTAGACCTTCCAGTAGCAGCAGCAGCAATAATGGCAGCATCAGATATCGCGTCTAATGGTTCTAACCTTTTCTTGAAAAAAACTGATTCTTGTTTAGTTTTAGGGGAAGTGTTAAGAGTTAGGTTGGATCTAATTCCAAATAAGCTTTGTTCTCATTGCTATCATTTCAGTTATTTAGACTTTTAACTGCCTAAAGAATTTTAGCAATGCTTTTGTATTTTGTAATTTTTATCTTTCTGAAACTCTTATCAGTTTGATGGTATCTAATATTAGGTGTTGCATGGAGCCACTATGCTTCAGCTTGTGCATATACATTTCTGCAAGTCTCTTTACTAGTTACTTTCTCTCTCTTTTTGCCAAAATGAAAAAACGAGGCTGAGATAATTTTGACATGTGAGGAGGAGCATGAATGCTCCAGTGAAGAGGTATATACACTTTCTTTTATATTGAAACACCTTAAGTCTAATCTAAGATAAGACACTAAAGGGATCATTTGATTGGGAACAAGTTTTTTCAATATCATAATCTAGTCTAGGTATTCAGTTCACTACATTAATTAATTAAAAATAAAAAATACATATTTTAAAATGTGTATTTGGTTTAAAGAAAGATAAATTAGAATAAATTTATTTCAAATTTTAACCTATCTTTTCTAAAAAGTTTCCGGAATTAATAATCAGAGTATACTTTTTCATCACATAGAATGAGAAATAGAAATAATACAAAAATAAAGATTGTACCAACCTAATAATAATATATTCTACAATTTATCCAAGATTAAAATGCTTATTTCCACCCACCAGAAACTCTAAGTAGGCGTTTTTACTTGAAATTAATAAAATTAAAATTGTATTTGGTTGGCGTTTAAGCAAAGAATATTAGAAGTATTGTTCATACTTGAATGTTGAATGTACTAATATAAACAAATTTGAAATTTAAATTTTCAAATAACTTATAATTCTTCCAAGTGAATACTGGAGTAATTCTTATGACCCATATATGTATTCACTTTCACAAAGTGAGTTCAGAGGCTTCTATCAGAAAAATCTTACTTTGATGGATTTAAGACAATTACACAAAGCAAAAATTAAAAATAGAGTGTGGGTAAACTGTAAAAGCATTACCCATTTTTACTGGGAAACATCATATAATGTAGTGTAAAATTTCCTTCTGAATCTGTTCCTAAACTTTCAAGAAACAAAATAAGTAATACATGAAGGTAACCTACTGACTCATTTAGTGAAAAACTATTTAAGCCACAAGCAAGTTCATAAAACAGATTATGAAAATCTTTAACATATTTAAGCTCCAACTACTTCAGTTGGCTCAGTTGCAACGTCCTCTGCCGGTCTATCCACCTTCACACCGACATCTTCTGAGTAATCACCGTGAACCTACCACAACCAAGAAACAGTAATCTCCACATTAATACTGAAAAAGTAAGAGTTCAGTAATACTGAAAGTGACAAGAAATGGAAATTAATATTGGTGGAGATGGGAACAACAAAATTACCTCCATCAACCTCCCAAGGTCGAATTTAGGAGCCTTCAAGATCTTGACCTTGCGAATGAACACATTCTGCAAAGGGTAGATGCTTGAAGTTGCCTTCTCAATCTCTCTACCGATTGATTCAGGAATGAACTTCAGGACCAAGTCTTTCAAATCACACGATTGTGCCTGGTTAACCATGATCTCACGCATCTTGCGACGAATCTAAAAACAATTGTTTTGAAAAGAGAGTAGAGATCAATGATTTTAGCAAAATACAGGATGGGGAAGTGTAAGCACTAGTACTCATCCCTACATTATTTATATTGCTTCTGACTTGTGCACATCAAAATGAATAGTTGAGGAAATTTAAACCAAGCATTTCCATTTATCACACAACTAATATTGCTATATCACAATTGGAACAAAACTTGTTAAGATTTGAACAAGCATTTGCATTTACCTGGCGAATCTGGCTTGACTGTGCGTAGCAGGTTCTTTTTTGTTGGTTTGGACGCTTTTTGGTAAAGCCAATGCAGAACATTCTCAAGGTGTAGCTATCAGTTGTCTTAACATCAACATGAGCCTCAATCAACGATTGCCATTTCTTTACAAGTGACCTCAATTTATCTGTGGTGAAGTCCATACCCTGACCATTTTAACCAAAAAAAGTTGGTAGGAGGATTTTGAAAAAGAATAGGAGAAAAAAAAGTCTAGTTCATTGTCATACATGGAAGTTTGTCAAGACATTTCTTCCTTGGACGTCTTCAGCTCTCAGACGAATCTTCCTGAAGGAGTGATCTTCGTCATTCTGAAGATCAGCCAATGACACTTCAAACACACGATGCTTCAGGCCTTCTGAAGCAATCTGGAATGAAGGAATAGCATTACAATTCATTACTGAATTCAATAAGCTAGTAATACTTTGCCCATAATTTAGCCCAACTGACTCAAAACACAGAAGAGGTTTCCAATATTAATCCGAATTCATGTCAAAATAGAACTTGAACTCAATCATTCCTTCTCTATTCTGGGAGACAGCGCTATTTTTGCTACATAAAGTTCACTTTCATATAATATAGTTAGCATTTCACTAGCAGAGACCTTCCCCATAAGTCAAGCTTCATCTAGATTTCTCAATCCAATCAAATGACTAAAGTCAACATTCTTAACCATGTTTAAGAAGAAGTTAAATGAAGATTCTAAAATCACAAAACTTGCAAATTTCTCAGCTACACGATATAAGTTAATTCCACTATATTAGCACAATGACACATCAGATCAGACTTCAGCTGTTTCTAAGCCACTAAACGTCATCAATTGATCATAAATAACAATTAGTCAATGGAAAAAACTATCAAAGAGAACTTCAATTACTCGCCAATATTCAAAACCACATAAGCAAACCACTAAAATACCTATGTATCTCTAACATTCCAAAATATATATTATATAGTGAATGTATGATATTCTTAAAATTAAGACTAAAGCAAATAATTACCTTTGTACCCTGTGTACGGGTTACAAGGGTCTTCCCTACATTGCGGACACCAAATACTGATGGAGCCTTGATATCATACCAATCCTTTTTAGCATATGGATCAGCTCTGTATCCACCAAAAAGAATCAAATCAACAAAATACAACAACATCATCATACACAGTGTAATTCACAACCGGGGTACGGGGAGAGTAAAATATAGAGTGGCTGTTTCCAATAAACCCTTGGCTCATATCTTTGAAAAAGGAAATACGGAAATGCAACCATTAACAACAACCAAATAATACGATAACTGAAGCAATGAAAACAATAGGTAATACTATACTAAAATAGCAATACTGATAAGGTGACTAGACAAAATAAACATTTAAAACATATTTAACAAAAAAGATTGAAACTTTGGTATAAAACTAAGGAAAAAAGAACTTACGCCTTCTTCTTTCCTCCCTTCTTGCCTTTGGAAATTCGCTTGTTCTTACTGTAATACAACAAAATTGCAAAAAAAGTTAGAGATAAAAAAAAAATTGTACATTGAAGCATAAATGTTGCAAAAAGGTGAATTTTGAGTTGTAGAGAGAGAAAGAGAGTATACCCGACGGCCATGGTCGAGCTTCTGAGCTATGGTAAGAGAGAGAAACACAGAACTATAGTGAGCTCGACGACGGCTTCAATGGCAAACCCTAACAATTTAACCCTAATGAGATCTTATTGGCCCATTCAGATATTAAGCTTTTTATTATACACTATTAACTAATGGGCTCAGCCTTTTTTCAAAAATTGGTTTAAGCTTGTGGGCTCGATTGGCTCTTTTCTTGGTTTGTGGTTGAGAAGGGTGGGGGTTAGTATTAGTTAGCGATCCCGATTTAGTGAGCTATTTATTTTGAGATGAATTATTGGCATCATTTTTATATTTTGTCTTTGTGGATCGAGGAGAAAAGGGGATTGGCGGGAAGTGGAGTGTAACATGAGAGAAGCAAGGAGGTCAACCTCTTTTAATTATTATATAATATAAATTCTGAGAATGTAGTCGAACTCTCATGTCGATCCGAATGAATATATCCTTTCTGCAAAGGTAAATCTTTACCCGCTAGACAAGAGGATAGAAAGTTCCAAATTTTGTTTTGATGGAATGGAAAGGCAAGGCGGGCAGAGAGTTTCGTTTAGAAAATCAAGGCTTAATACGTAACTAACCTTTTAAACTTGTCAAGATATTTTATTTAACTATTTGAACTAAGTCATTTTTTAATTAAATATTTCAACTCCTAATAAATATTTCAATTAGACATTTTTGGTTCAAATTATATTTTTTCAAAAATAGTTGTGTGTATTCTCATTCGACTATTAGATGAAAGGAAATATACATAATTTCAAAAATCATGTGTGTTTTCAAAATATATTTTTGCTACTTGAATTAGCTCGGTGCTTAAGGTTGAAGATTCATACATATTTAATAATTTATATAAAAAATAATAACGAGAACATCATGGTACATATTATTTGCACAAAAAAAAGAAGAAGGGGAAATTAAATAAAATACATCAAAGTCAATGTATATTATCCAATGATACAAAAAGTGATAAACAATAACAAAAAGAAAAAGTCTTTTAACTTTCTTACATGTATAGTTTATTCAACGAACAATTTTTTTTATTCCATTTTTTCCCTTTCAATACAAAACCTATCCAATCACGTAAAACCAAACAAAAGTCAAATAAACACAACTCATCAATCACTTTAAGGATAATGGTAATAATGTGATTTTGGCGGTGGTGGTGGTGGTGGCGGTGGTGGTGGAGGTGGCGGTGGTGGCGGTGGTGGTGATCTACAACCAAATGAACTACAATCCACCGGACCTCGTGAATAAAATGTCTTACATTCACTTTCTGAACGTTGTGATGGTCGATATGGTATACAATTTTTCTTATCATTTCTATCCTTCAACTTGAGACAAATCTTTGGTTCACCACAAAAATAATTATAAGAGTAAGTGAAATTCTCCAACTTTGGTAATGAACAAATACTCATCGGAATCTCACCGGAAAACTTGTTATGTGCCACGTTAAGATGTTCCAATTTCTTCATTCCACCAATTGATTCCGGCAACTCACCAACAAGCTTGTTAAAACTCACATCAAGAACCCTAACATTTTTCAATAACCCTAATTCTTGTGGTAAACATCCACTTAAACTCGAATTCGAGAGAATAATCTCATTTAATGTTTTCGACATTTTTGCTATACTTGATGGTATACACCCCGTTACATTAATATTTGCCATAACCAAAGCAGAAACGGGTGATTTACCTAAGTTTTTAGGCCAAGAAAATTGAAATTTGTTGTTGTTTATGAAAAGAGCATCGAGTGTTCGATCCCAAAGGGTTGTAGGGACTTTTCCTTCGAATTGGTTATACCTAATATCAAGAAATTTCAAAGAAGGAAGAGATAACACAACGGAAGGAAACTCACCACAAAAAAGATTGTTACTCACGTCAAGTTCAAATAAAATTCGAAGCTTAGAAAAAGATTTCGGGATTGAGCCTTGAAATCTATTGGAATTTATATGAAAGACGGCTAAATCAGTCAATAAACCAAGTTTTTCAGGTAAGTATCCGGAGATATTTGCATGGTTGAGGTCAATACCAGCAACAGTGGTGATATTAGGGTTATCTGGAGCTGGAGCACAATAAACCCCGGTGTAGTTACAAACATTGTAATCATACCAATCTTTTGTGAAGTTTCTTGGATCGGAAGTCATGACATGTTTCCAAGCTTGTAGAGCTATGTAAGCATCGAAAAGTCTAGGGTTTGGTTCATAGTTGATTGAAGCTTGAAATGAGGGTTTTGAGAAGAAGAAAATGATGAACAAGAAGCCAAAAAGGGCAAAGTTGATGAGTTTCATGATTTTGATGAGTTTTAGGAGTTTAGGGTTTAAGACAAAGTTAATGTATTGTGTTGGAATATGTTTAGATAGATGCCACAAAGGGTTGATATTTAAATGGCTTTTGGTGGAGGCTAAGTGGATGGTAGAGAGAGTATATTTTATTTAATTAATGAAATTAAATAGTGATTAGGAACTAGACAACTATAATTAGGATATTCAAATATTGACCATATCTTACTTAATGCTGATCTTTTTTTATGAAAATAATTTGCTAGTTGGTGATTAGAATTAATATAATCCTAGGAGTTTTCTTAAGGGAAGTACTACTAATTAGAGTTTTCTTTGTCTTTATGTCTATATCCTTAATTTAAACAAAATAAGATACGGAAATTGGTATATTATACCTTATAGACAAAAAATGATGATGTTGTACAAATTGTTAGAAAGTTTGATGGACATTAGCTACTGATCTCACCAAAAACACGGTTTTTAGTAATTTAATTTAGGGGCTTAGTATTAAACTAGCTAAACTTATTGGATTATTTTGTATATACACACATCATGTTTTTCAATGTCCTGGGTACTTTTGGAGATTTTAGAGTCATGGAAAGGCAAAGATTGGATTTACAGTGTAAATTTTATAACGGTGTTATTTGTCCGGATACTTTTTTAGCTTAATTATATCAATAGCCTCTTAAATTTGCCACACAAAAATATCGTTTAGACACTGGAACTATGTACGGCATGTTCCAATTCACTTAAGTGTTCCTATTAGATATTTTTAGTTCAATTTTTTAAGATAAAAAAATTGTGTGTGTTCTCAGGTACCATTACGTAGATGAGTTAATCACATAAAATATGTCATTTTTTTAATTATACACAATATCCTTAAGTGGAATATGTTTGAGATTCTACAACTTATTGAGGGTAATACATATAATTTCATAAAGTTACATACATTAAGTGGCTTATCTACATAATGGACATTTAAGAACACATGTAAAAAATTTGAACCGAATTTAATAAAAATATTTTATCATATGTTCAAGTCCTCAATTGAAACAGATCGTACGTAATTTAAGTATCTAAATGTTTTTTGGGACAAATTTATAACTTAAGAGGTTATCAATGTAATTAAGCCTATTTTTTGTTGTTTTATATTGTGAAATATTGTTATAAACAAATATATAATATAACACAATAAAAAACGAATTGAAAGAAAACTTGACCCTACACAATAAAATACTATTATAGATGATAGCAATTAATATAGTTGACTGTAATAGAAAAAGAAGGCTACCTTATTTTTCAGAAAATTGAAGGGAAAAAATTAATGTAGGTTAATTATTATTATTATTTTAAAAAAGAACTTTTATCAGTATGAGTTATGATTTTTAAAACACAAGTAGCTAGGAGGGACTGACAGTGTCCAATTATATTAAACTGATTATGATAGAGGGGGGTTTATTTCTTGGAAAACCAAACCATAAGAATAATTAAGTAAGAATTAAGAAATATGTTAGTTAGAAATTTGGAAACAATGACCACACAACAATAATGGTACTTATATTAGTTAGTACATTGTTATCTAAACACATCATATATATATCTTTTAATTTGGTATTGCATGTCTTTCATGCATTGACTCAGTAGCTTATGATGGGAAAGTTCATTAATAGTGGAATATTCATAATATTGTAGAAGTTGTTTGATAAGGTGTATAAAAATATTATTGAATATAGTGTATTAATATATCAGATTAATTATATTGATATTATTTTTATCAATTATTTGGTTATGTGGTATTAAAGTAATAGGGTAATTAGAATAGAAATCATACTCTATATTGTTAATATCATGATTTTCTATGTATAAGATTAATATCGGATGTATAAACATAGATTGAAAATACTAAAAAAAAAAAAAAACTTAAATAATACTACCAAAAGTACTAATTGTTTTGCACAATTCCTTGTTCTTTTTTATTCTCATATATTTATATATATTAGTTGTGGATAATTTAAGAGCTTAATTACATAGAGATTATCTTTGAAATTTTGTGATAGCAAGGAAATTAACTACTCATTTTCTTGTTGAAGTGGTAAAACTAAGTTAGTTGCTAATTGAAAGTTTTAAGGTTTATTATTTATCAAAAGTAATTAAGTCCTGGTTGCCCTAGCTACTACTTATTTTTATGCTATTTGGTATTCTACCTTTCCCACTTTTTTCGCTTCATTGATATTCAAACTTATAACCTCAGAGTTGAAAATGAAAAGACGCTCTACTAATTATTATTGAATAATGTGTGAATAAGTTGAGTCAATCCCCTAAGTCGAGCCTGTCGCATAGGGCTTGCCTAGTGTGATTTACATCCTCTGTGTGGTTTGCAGGCTATTACACAATGGGGGGTTTACTCAGTGCGCACAAAGTGCTCACCCGAAGGACAGAGACTATTACAGAGGTTATAGCAACTGCGGGTTATCCTGGGTTTCCAAAAAAGTTAAGTCAATCCAAAGACACTCGGAATATGGTGTGTTATTATTCTTTTTGAGCCAAACCTGGTCCAATAAGGCCACAGACCAATACAGGCGGAAATTTTTGTCAATTGTCCCTTTTTGGGATAGTTATTTAATAAATGGTCCTTTTTTTTTTGTTTCTCTTACAATTTATGAATTTAATTAGTTTATATTCTTATCAAAAAAAATTATGTTAGTCGTAAATGTTAGATAATAATATGCTATTGTATCTGTAAAGTTGAGCAAAACATTAGATTTGAATCTAACATTATTTAGCACTACTCAGTAGTTAAAAGCAGGTCATTGTGAACTCTCAATTTTTTTTCTCTGTTTCACATTTACTTTACAGTAAAAAAAAAAATTTCTTTCTTTTTCTTCTCTCATCCTCTAATTTTTATTATTTTAAAATAATAATTTTTTTGGTTGGTTTGAGTTTTTGGTCATCATAAGAAGGTGAAACCTAGCTGGCAAGAAGGAGAGTTTACCACAATGAACTATTCAACCACTGAATTATTATTATTATTTTTCTGAATTTCAAATTGCACTTTGATGTGAAATGTGTGTAATTTATTAATCCAACTTGCATGTGAAAATTAAAATTAATATATTTTATGGATATATTCTAAAGTCAATATTACTTTGGTTGGTTAGCCAAAAAGGAAAGTATATATTTGCCTAAAAATGTATGCATGTTTCAGCGTTAATTTTTGATGAAAGGGTCAAGTTTAATTATAGTAATTAATCTGTCTTTTCTTGAAAATGAACCTTTTAAATTTAGAGTTGAGGGAAAAAGTCATTAGTAGAAATAATTAATCATATATTACGGGAATTTTTTTTAAATAAAATAAATGATGTTACGTGGAAATACGTACATTATTTTCACTTATTATATGAATTAGAACGTAAGCTGATTAATTATGAAATGACAAAAAATAAAGTTCTAATAATTTTCAAAATAGTAACTGTTTCTTGAATTTGACCAGTTCTTAAAGTTGAAGACTTTTGAAGTCAACTACCAAATCTGAAAGACCAAATTAAATTGGAAACAAAAAAAAAGGCAATTGTGTGGCCCTTACTTTTTACTACAATTTTTTTTTCTTAAAAACGGGAAGGATTTTATTTATTTAGTAATAGGGTACGTTTATCCATACAAAAGAGGAACTAATCTAAATGATGTATTTTCCATAGTTTTTACTATAATTTTGGTGAGTCTCAATAGTAAAGAATAGAAAAATGAGCTTTTGTTTATGATTTCATTAGAAAACGTGACAACTAATATGAAACTGTTGAAATAATAGTTGCATAAGTTAGTTAGTGACTGCAATGCACCATCAGTGCACAATTCTGTTTTTACTGTTTCACTGCTACATTGAGTTAGGTAGTTTGTTACTGTTTCATTGTGTTAGTTGTAGTTTATTACTTAGTTTAAACGGTGATAGAGGTAAGTTGGCTAGAAGTTTCTAGAGACTCCTAGATGATTATAGGAGTCTATAAATACTGTAATTGATAGACATTGTGAATATACTTTTTCATCTTCTTATTCTTAAATCTTCTCCTGTTTAAATACAATTTTAGTATGTTTTCGTATGGTATCAGAGTAGGTTCGTCAATGTCTATGTAGAACAGGCTAAAGACGAAGGTTGAAGGAAATCAGATATGTTGTAGATTGTTGATTCAGAAATGGCAGGTATTAAGATAGATCTGAGTGGTCCATTGTATATAGGCCCAGCTGATGCATCTGGTGCTACATTGATTCCTATCAAGCTAATTGGATCAGAACACTATGGAGTTTGGAGTCGATCGATGAGAATCGCGTTAGGGAAAAGGAAATATGGATTTGTGATTGGAGCCTATAGCAGAGCATTGTACAAGGATGAATTGCATTAGCAATGGGAAACTTGTAATGCAATTGTCTTGTCATGGCTGATGAGCTCTGTTAATGAGGAATTGTGTATGCAACAAGTGCATATGATGTATGGAAGGACCTGAAAGAGAGATTCAATAAGGTGAATCGCATGAGACTTTATCAGCTACATAGAGAAATCAATTCCCTCACACAAGGAACTGATTCAGTGTCAAATTATTTTACTAAGCTGGATAATCTATGGAGTGAATATGATGTTGTGGTACCAGCTCCAACTTGTGTCTGCCTAAAGTCGAAGTACTATACAGATCACATATACGAGCTTTAGACTAATTCAGTTTTTGAGTGGCTTGAATGATTCGTATGATCAAGCTAGAAGAAAAATCCTATTGAAAGGAGTTACACCTACTATAAATCAGGCGTATGCAATGATAGTAGAAGATGAGATCCAACATTTGGCATGTATGACTAGTGTGGATGAAAAGGTTAATCCAATTGCAATGCATGTGAATAGAAATGCAGAAATCAGCTATGGAAATCAAAACTACAGAGGAAAGAGGTGTGACTATTGCCATTTCACTGGACATACTAGAGAGAATTGCTATAAATTGATAGGTTATCCTACAGATTGGAAGCAAAGAAGGAAATGGAACTACAATAATGGAAATTCAAGAGGAGCAGGTTCTCAGTCTGGACGAATTCAACAATGGATCTCAGTATGGAAGTCAAGTCAGGACTAACTTTACTGGAAATAATTCAACTGGAGATGTCAGTCAGAATGCATTGCAAACCTATCAGGAAGAGAACCAAGAAGTTAATAATGTTGTATTATCCAAGGCTCAAGTATTTACAGATGGAGAATACAAACAGATCATGAAGTTTTTGAACAAAGATACACATGAGATGAAACAAGTCAATATATCAGGTATGTCTAATTGCTTATTGTCTCATGTAGAATCACAAGAATGGATAGTAGATTCTAGTGCTACACACCATGTGACAGCAAACGAAAGTGTGTTTTCAAAGAATTGTGCAGTAAGGGATAAGGTCCATCTTCCCACTGGTGCTAAGGCAGATATATCACACATAAGAGAGGCCTTTGTTTTTGAAAACGCAGTTGTACAAGATGTATTACTTGTTCCTAATTTCAAGTATAATCTGTTATCAGTGTCCAAAGCCATTAAACAATTGTCCTGCTTTGTCTCCTTTTATCCTGATTTTTGTGTGTTTCAGGACCTTCACAGTGGCAAGGTAAAGGGGATTGGTAAGGAGAAATGGGGATTATACATTTTCAAAGGTGCACATGGAATGAAAGAAACATCTAAGGCTCAAAAACATCAAAGTTTGATTGCAGGAGCAGTAGTGCGAGACAACAAACTATAGCATAAGAGACTTGGGCATCCTTCAGCTCAAGTTCTGAAGTTATTATCTCTTTTACTGCATATTAAAGACATAGATTCCTTGAATAGTTGTCATGTATGTCCTTTAGCTAAACGAACTAGATTACCATTTCCAATTAGTGAGAACAGATCAGTTATGTGCTTTGATGTTATACATGTAGATCTATGGGGACCATATAGAATTCTAACTTTTGATCAGAAACATTACTTCTTGACAGCTGTGGATGATTGTAGTAGGTACACTTGGGTTCATTTGTTGCAATTGAAGTCTGAAACTATTATGGCCCTCAAAAATTTCTTTGTACTGATCAAAACTCAGTTTGGTGTGTCTGTAAAGGTTATAAGGTCAGACAATGGTACATAATTTTTTAACTCTCAATGCAGATAATTGTTTCAATCATTAGGAATAGTACATCAAAGTAGTTGTCCACACACACCACAACAAAATGGTGTGGTAGAAAGGAAGCACAAACATATATTGAATATAACTAGAGCTATCAGTTTCCAATCTCACATGCCAATCAAGTTCTGGTGACTGAGTGTTAATGCTGCAGTATACTTAATGAACAAGTTACCATCATCAGTTACAGAGGGTAAAAGTCCATTTGAACGGTTATTTTCTAGATGTCCTTTCTTGTCTCATCTTAGAGTGGTTGGTTGCTTGTGTTATGCCTCAGTACTTCCAAAAGGAGATAAGTTCTCAAAAAGAGCTAGACCTGCTATCATGATGGGATATTCTGCTACATAGAAAGGATACTTATTGTTGGATTACAACACTAACAAGTTCTTTGTCAATAGGGATGCCATTTTTCAGGAACACATCTTTCCATTTTCCAAGGATAAAGTCTTAGATAATTGTTCCACAGACTTCTTAGTTCTTTATGAAGAATCGGATGATGAAATGAACCAATCTCCTGAAGTAGAAGTAGAGAATATTGATCCAACTTCAGACACAGTGTTGGACATTAATGCAGACCTTGGGTCTGACCCCTTGCTATCTCCTGAGGCATCAACTCAAATCAACTCAGTTCCTACATCGCAAAATGCATCACCAGCTGGGGAACTTATTGAAATATCTTCTTCAATTGGTATTGCTCCACCAAGAAAAACCTCTAGAGTTTCTCAACAGCCTGTGTGGATGAGAGACTATGCAGGACCTAAAACAGAAAAGGGCACAAGATATCCATTGGCTGGTTACCTATCCTATGATAATACAACTCCTAACTATCAATGTTATTTGAGCAAGTTCTCTACATTAGTTGAACCACAAAACTTTAGTCAGGCTGTTAAGGATGACAAGTGGATTCAGGCTATAAAGTTAGAGGTACAAGCTCTTGAACACAATCACACTTGGGAGATAGTTAATCTGCCCCCTGGGAAGAATGTAATTGGTTCAAAATGGGTATATAAGATTAATTATAAAGCAAATGGAGATTTAGAGAGATTCAAAGCTAGATTAGTGGCAAAAGGATATAGTAAACAAGAAGAGTTAGACTATCATGACACTTTTTCACCTGTTGCTAAAATGGTGACTGTTAGATGTGTCATTGTTTTGGCTGTTTCAAAAGGGTGGTATTTGTATCATATGGATGTGTATAATGCATTTTTGCAAGGGGATTTAGATTAAGAAGTGTATATGGAGATGCCACAGGGTTTCAAGAAGAAAGAACAACACAAGATTTGTAGATTACTTAAGTCATTGTATGGACTTAAACAAGCCTCAAGACAATGTAATATCAAACTTACCAAAACATTATTAAAGGCAGGGTTCATTCGGAGTAATCATGACTATTCTTTGTTCACTTGGAAAAAGAATGAAGGAATGGTTACGGTCTTGGTATATATTGATGACCTCCTTATTACTGGAGATAATGAGTTTATGATCACAGAAGCAAGGGAAGTGTTGCATCAGCAATTTAAACTCAAAGATTTGAGAGAACTTAAATATTTTCTAAGGATTGAAGTACTAAGATCAGCATAAGGAGTTATACTGAATCAGAGAAAATATATTTTTGAACTTATTTCTGAAACAGGTCTTGCAGGTGCAAAGCCATCATGTACACCCTTGGAATCTAATTCTAAGCTGACCTCAGTGGAATATGACAAAGCTAATGGAGTTATTGGAGATGCTGTGTTATGGGACATTACTGGTTATCAGATGTTGGTTGGGAAATTGCTATATGCAACCATAACCAGACCTGACATTAGTTATGTTGTACAGACATTAAGATAGTTCATGCAACAACCCAAGAAATCTCACCTGGAAGCTGCAAACAAAGTGATCAGATACTTAAAGGGTACTGTGGGGCAAGGTATTTGGTTGAAAGCTCAAACTGATGCAGAGTTAATATGTTGGTGTGATTCTGATTGGGCTGCATGCCCCAACACAAGAAGGTCTGTCACAGGGTATGTAGTGAAGTTTGGAGAATCACTGATTTCCTGGAAATAAAAAAAACAACATACTGTATTTAGGAGTTCCGATGAGGCAGAATCTAGGAGTATGGCCTCAACTGTAGCAGAAATTACTTGGCTGGAAGGGTTGTTTGCAGAGCTAAATGCTCACATTCATAAGCCAGTCATAGTTTTGGGTGATAGCAAGTCTGCTATTCAACTAGCAGCCAATCCCATATTTCATGAGTCTACAAAGCACACAGAGTTCGATTGCTATTTTATAAGAGACAAAGTGAAAGCTGGGATAGTGAAACCTATGTATGTGCCTACTCAACATCAAGTGGCAGATATATTGACTAAGGGCTTGCGTCAAGACCAATATCACTTGCATTTGTTAAGCAAGCTTGGTGTTCTTAATGTTCTCACCCCACAACTTGAGGGGGAGTGTTGAATTAATAGTTGCATAAGTTAGTTAGTGACTGCAATGCACCATCAGTGCACAATTCTGTTTTTACTGTTTCACTGTTATATTGAGTTAGTTAATTTGTTACTGTTTCATTGTGTTAGTTGTAGTTTGTTACTTAGTTTAAACTGTCATAGAGGTAAGTTGGCTAGAAGTTTCTAGAGACTCCTAGATGATTATAGGAGTATATAAATACTGTAATTGATAGACATTGTGAATATACTTTTTCATCTTCTTATTCTCAAATCTTCTTCTGTTTAAATACAATTTCAGTATGTTTTCATAGAAACATAGGGAGTAATTATCAATATTAATTTATACTATATGTTAATTTGTTTTAGATGGACCTGTATGATGGGATATATATACTTTCATCTCCAATTCCACATGCAATTTGTTAAGGGTGAATGGATTTCGATCATCTAACCATATTCTTTCATGTTAATTAAAGCTCAAATACTCTACTTAATTAGCTGTAGCTAGGGTTTCAGTTACATTTCACTACTTTTCTCTTCTCCTTTTTTACTCCACCCGATATGTGTTAGGATTTTGCCCTAATTTTCTTATCTTATTTGGATTTTATTTTTCCTAAAAGAAAATTAAAGCATTATCATAATTGCTTTTACTTTTTCTGAAAGTAAAATATAATTCTCTTTCATAATTTGCTTATTCTTTCCTTAGAGGAAAAGCTTGGAGATCTATAAATTGAAGATTCCTATTCTCATAGAATAACAAGAACATCAACAAGTAGTTCTTTAAAGAGTTTTGTTTATGGGGAGATTTTTCCTCAAAAGTTTTAATATTTTCTTTTTATTAATTTTTCATATGTAGGCCGATTGGCTAAACCATATAATAATATTTTGTTTTTTAGTACAAGTTTTTGTCATCTAATTTATCAATCATGCTATTTGCAATTGTAAGCTTTCGCATGACGCCCTCACTTTCGAACCCAACAGTATGTACCTGTTTGATAATTGCTTTAGGAGCTCACTAATTTGAATTTGTATCAGGAAGATCCACTACTAGAGACAAAGTATTAATTTATTCGTCCAGAGCTCAAATCAAGTTTATAACCAATTAAGAGTACCGAAAGAATACTCATCATCTCAGTCTAATTAATCTAACGGTGTATCTTCTTTCTCCAATTTACATGACTATGAAAATAAAATTTAAAATAAGGGTAGGCCAAAAATAAATAAAAATAAAAAAGAGACTGGATCAAAATGATTAAGTTAGGTGTATAAGTCGATTACGTTTAAGAGTGGTTGAAGAAGGAAAAAATGGCTGTGAGAACTTGATTTTTTAGTATCTAATTAAAACGTCATCAATATTTGACAAGCCAATATCCATATTACAAATGATCCTTTGCATTGTCTCTTTTGGCTTGGCATATATATGTCTAAGAATATTTAATTTGACTTTTGTATAGTGAATATATAGTTGCTATAATACATCAATAATAATAATAAAAAAAAATTGAAGAGTTTTTTTGAAGATCTTATTTTCTTGAAATTTGAAACTTAAGGTTATAATCAAGGGAAAATGGTAAAAATATTATAACTTTGATCGAAATTGTTGTTACGATATCAAACTTTATGGATGACTTTTCATCCCCTGCACTATTTAATAGTGTGTGTTAAAGGTATATATGTGCCTACGTGGACACATTACTATTTATAATGAATCAATATTTATGATGTACACATGGGCACATATATACCTTTAAAATACACTATTAAATAGTGCATGAATAAAATGACCTTTTCAAAGTTCGGTATTGTTATAACAATTTCGGTCAAAGTCCAGATATATTTTAGACCTTTCTCCCTGTATTCAAACATGTGACTTATAATATTTTAGGTCAATTTGAAGCTTATTTTTCAAAACTAATGTATCTTCTAGAAGAAGAAACATACATGACATGATGGTATTTGCTCTATCAAGTTGTGATGTATTTTTTTCCGTTCCTTTTTATTTGTCATGTTGTGTTTCCCAAGAAGAGTCATTTTAACTAATTTTTTAAGTTAAATTAAATTACATTAATTCAATATTTTTTTTTAAAAAATAGATATTCAAAAACTATACGAAAAGTACTATAAATTGCAACTTTTTCATATTTAAAAAAATACATCTCAAAATTTTTATAGTTTGAATCTCAATAAGGAAACTATGACAATTAAAAAAGAACCGATGGACTATATTCATAGATTAAAAAAAAAAAAATTGTGCCAAAATAATTACTCTTTTAAATTATTATTTTTTGTTTTGTCGGAGAATAAGCCTTGAAAATCAACAATATAGAAAACATATACAGCTATATAAGGCAAGTTGTGAAGCTTTGGAATAAGGTGGTTCAACCAACAATTAATATGAATACACTACAAAAGAATGCTTTGGGCTTTAGTTCCTAGAAGATCAAATAAATCTTTCTTTATGTTAACGCTCTAACTTCAAATATATAGTTTTGGGGGAACATTGGTTAGATTGTTAAGCCAACTACACAAACCTAATTAATTAATTTACAAAAGTTGGCATGAATTTTTTTTTTGTTTTTTTTTATTTGGTTTACAATACTCATATTAGAATATATATATATATATATATTATACCACAAATACAAAATATTACAGTTGAAAATAAAATAATAAAAAATGATTAAACAAATCTTTACGCTGAGGTGTGGATATCTCGCTCTGTTTAAGGAGATTCAAGCTCACTGCGGCATAATCTACACCGATTCAACAGTAATACTCTTGACTTGTCTCCTCCAGGATACAACAGCCCAACAACTTCGTACAACTCAAGCAACTTCGGATTAGTTGAAGAGTCCAAAACTTCAAAAAAAAAACACCTTGTTCAACATATAATTACTCTCTTGTAATTTGTATTGTGAATATAGTTGAAGACTAAGGGCCCGTTTGGCCATGCGATATGGTATCATGATATGGAATCATGAGATGAAATTGAAGGTTTGTTTGGACATGCAATATGAAATTTTTGTGTTGTATATTTTCTCATAAACATAAAAATCCATAAGTTGTAAACTATTAAAATAGCCCCAATTGTTTATTCAATCTTATCAAATAAACAAAAAATTATAAAATCGCATAATAAATTATTACAAAGTTATTTGTTCTCCACTTAAGTAATTGTTTCATCTAACTTTAATTTAATAAAAAAAATTGAACATAAATTGTAGTGTACTAGTCTTTAATATAATCCTCCCACATAGTACGGACAATTTCCTCACGTTGAACTTGCATTTCTCGATTATGTGACCGAGAAGACGAACCAACATTGTTACTTTGAACCATTTGTTGGTCAATATCCTCCGCAACTATATCTTCATGTTCATAGACCATAAATATTTCATCACTACTTTGGTATTCTCGCAAATAATTATGTAACACTGCATAAACTATGACAATTTTCACTTGTGTATCAATATCATAATGGTTCATGCCTTGTTTCAGTATTCTAAATTTATTTTTCCAAGCTCCAAAAGTTCGTTCAATCACATTGCACAGAGATGAATGCCTATAATTAAATAGTTTTTTGGCATTTTGAGGCTCTCTTTCACTTCCTCGGTAATCTTGCAAATGATAGCGTAGTCCTTTGTATGGAGCTAAACATCCTTTTGTGTTTCGGAAACCAGCATCAACAACATAATATTTATCTACCAAAAAACATTTTATAAAGAATTACTAAAAGCATATGTGACGTAAATGAGACAGCTTTGTGTAAATAAATAATATTTATTCTAAGGATGTAATTTAAAGTTACCATGTGGCGGAAATGGAAATTGTGACGTTGGTTCAACAAGTGCATTCTCAAGTACTTTACTATCATGTGCAGTACGTTCCCAACCAGCAGCAACAAATGTAAATCGCATATCAAAACCACAAGCACATAAGACATTTTGTGATGTTCTTCCTTTGCAATTACGATATGCTTGTTGCACCGCTTTAGGAACCTCCCCTTCTATATATGTTCCATCAATCGCACCAACACAATCCTACCAAATAAAAATACATCAATATTAGTTTAGTGAACATAAAATAAATTGGAAGCATTATAGAATGCACTTCATAAAAATAATGTTTGTAAGAGTAATAAAAATAGTGCTTCCAAGACAATGTAAAGTCATAAAATAAATATTATCTCTTTAAACAAAGTTGATAGGAAATATGTAACTAAGTACTAATAACTTACACATAAAATATAAATGTTCACTTATTAAGGCCATAGAATAAATTTATTAATGTGATTGCAATTTTACCTTAAACCAAGGCCAAAATTGAGTATTATGTCGAATTTTGGAATGTACACCAGTCATATTTTTTGGTTGTATAAATGTTGGTGTCATCTTGCTAATTGCCTCGGCAACTATTTTAACATGCCGGTTAATTGTTTCAAGTGAATGTTGAAAAGTTTCACAATCGTGAGGTGTGAGTTAAAGTGACTATATGTTGGTGAGAATAATAAATTTCACGTCGGTGAGAATAATAAATTTTAAAAAGTAATGAAGTGATTATAAATTTTATTTACATATGAAACAAATGGTTAGTAGATATAAATGTGGGGTTGTTTTAACAAAATATAAACTCATGGATCAATTATTGTATTAAAATATCTCAAATCATGATATGGAATCACCATATAATTCCATATCATGGTTTTTGGAGAATATGATATCACCTCTCATGATATGGAATCATGAGATGGAATCAACGTAAACTCGCATGTCCTAACGCTGATTCCATCTCACGATATCATATCGTGATATGGTATCGCATGGCCAAACGCCTACTAAGAATATTTTCTTTTGTCTCAACTCTTTCTTTCACTACACTAACTCAATATACACAATATAACACTTCTCATTTTTTCTTACACTCTTTATGTTGTATTTCATCTTCATAATAATCCAAAGGAAGACATCACTATTTATAGGTGAGAATTCTTCCTTACAATGAATAGGAAGATAATGAGTAGTAAATTGGGTAAATGAATAGCCCAAGGTTACATAAGTTACAAGGTATATTGAGGTAGAATAATGGGTGAAATTAGTGGTAGATCATGACTATAGTGATTACAAGAGTTACATCACAATAATGACCACATTTTTGTTAACTTATACCCACTAACATATGCACTTAATATTTTAATTTTAATATTATTAAAATAAATAAACACCAACAATATGTGTGTGTGTCTTTGTCATTTCTTGATGACTAAGAAGTAAGAACGCTTCTTATTAGACATGCATCAAGGTGTTCAGATAAATTCAAGGATTTCTATCACTTACTTATGCACTATTATTACTTATAATGTCTCTTTTCTCACTCAATTTCTGACTAGGTTTAGGTTTCCGTATAAGGATCATAATAAGAGGTTTCGGCTTTTCGTAAAATTGTGCGTAACTAATAATAATTCTTTGATATTTAAAAAATTCAAACAATTTTGATCATATTCAACTAAGAGCCTCGTTAAGTAAGATGTGAGACAATTTATAAAGCTAAAAATGTTTCAAATGGAAAGCATATGATCTAGATATGATGGCTTTAATTTTTATGTAAATTAACTTTGATTTTTGAATAATCCATATCACGCTTGATTCCATTGGAACATAAGATTTCTCTTTTACATGGAGTTAGAAAATTTAATGTGCTTACACACTTTTTTTTTTCTTTTTTCTTGTTGAATTTGACATTATTTAAATAAACTATAACCTACAATTAACCACTAACATGACAAAAGTCATCAATAATATAATCTCGACCTATACTTTTTTAAATCAAATCCAATGATATTCTCCACTTGTGCTTGTAAGTAATCTTGAAGGGTATTTCCTCGATTCATTTTCTCCTATCGCTCATTAATAAAATTCGTAAATGATAATATTTGATTAGAAATAACTCGATAATTTAAACTTGCAATAAAATTATCAATTAAAAATGTTGAAAGTCCATGTAAGCAAGCTTGATTGGTAATAATTAAAAAGATATTGTCATTGCAAGGACCTGAAATAAAAAATCAGCTGACATTAAAATTTAACAATTGAGTATTGGTACTAATAAGTTTTGTAAGGATATTTTTTTTTTTAACATTAAAATCTCATATGCACGCATGATAGTGGAGTCCATGTATCCCAATGGATATCAGTATATATCTAATTGTATATCTGTTTATCTCATGTATACTAATATAAATTCATGAAAACTTGTGTGTGATATATACACAATATACATATGATATATGCACATCTTAATAGTTGTTACCGTGATTTTTTTTTGTATAATATACAAAATATACACATGATATACATGTGTGTCAAATGCTTTTAAGATATGATTTTTTTTTTTGAATTTTTTTTATATAGTTTCTAATCTTTTATGTATGGAATTGTCCAAGTGTTTTTAAACAATTTCAACTATACTCACTCATTCATGCTAAATCCAACACAAGGAGAATGCAACAATGGATAGGAAGAAAGAAGGTGCCGGGGGGCAGATGTAGGAGGAGAAGAATCCGGTGGAAAATTACCCTAAACAAATTCTCGATCATTTTATTTATTTCAAGTTTCGCCTTGTTTGCTTTGTCGACTTTTGAAGCAAGCAAATTATGATTTTTTTTGCTTAAGGTAACTTTTTGGGTAACTACTATGGTATCTATTCTAGTGTTTCTACTAGCACTACTTATTAGTAAGGATACATAGTATGTCTATAGACTATATAAGTTTAATCTTTTCCAAAAAAACAAACAAACAAAAAACTTTGGGTTTCTTTTTTAATTTATTTTTCTTTAATAAGGTTAAAAATAGTTATGGATTTTTTTTGAGATAAGTGGTTAAAACACACCTAAAATATATCTTTTTTTTGAGTTTCATACCCGAATTATTAAAAGTGTGAGAAACACACCTAAACTATTACACTTTAGTTTGAAAAACACTCCTCTGTGCTGACTGGACCAAATGTGTGTGTACACACTCTTTTACGCGCGTGTGGCCTTGATTTTCATCCACATGGCTTCTTCTTTTTAAAAAAATAAAATATCAAAACACACCTAACCTATAAAATTGTTTGACTTCCTCACCTAAACTATTAGGAGAGTAAGAAACACACCTAAACTATCATTCATAAATTTGAGAAACACACCTTAAATTATATATTACACTAGTTGCTTAAGCTCGCTCAAAAGGGACTGATATTTGTATATCAATGATGCCATACAAGGAATCCACGACGCCCTTTGGTAGCTTTAATAATTTGAGGGGTGAGTGTTTGTCCATGACATCCGATTCTATTTTTTTCAGATGGTATGGATCAAAACCTAAAAAATTATACAAAATCGTTAATATTTTGAGACAAAAATAAGAACCCTAACATTTTTTGACAAATGAGTAACTAACCTTCAAACCATGATGAATTTGTGAATTAATAGTGAAAACCCTAAATTTACTCAAAATCTTCACACACCAAAGAGACTCAATTGAGAAAGATGCTTCTACATGTTGAAAGTTAAACTTTAATCTTTTGACATGGTGGAATTTGTTTCCATGTGGCAATCTATGTGGCATTTAAAAAATAATAATTGAGAGAGTGTAATACACACACTATCATATTTTACTTGAGGTGTGTTTTTCAAAATAAAATGTAATAGTTTAGGTGTCTTTCTCACACTTTCGATAGTTCGGGTATGAAAATAAAAAAAAAGGTATAGTTTAGGTGTGTTTTAACCACTTATCTCTTTTTTTTTTTGTAAAAATATACATGAGGCAATTTTTGAGTGGGGCCCAATATTAGGAAATGTGCAAAATTAAGGGAGCAAAGTTTAGAACAAACATGTCAAGAGTAGAAACAGAGCAAGAAGGCAAGATCTCAGAAAACCCTAGTAAACCCAAAAAACCTCCATAGCCAAGAAGCAAATTGCTGTTAGATTTGTGATAGAGAAGATGGGAGAATCAGAGGCAAAAGCAGAGACATCACTGAAAGATCAGGGAAATGAATTCTTCAAAGCTGGGAACTATCTCAAAGCGGCAGCTTTGTACACTCAAGCCATCAAGAAAGACCCATCAAACGCCGCTCTTTACAGGTTCATATTCACTGCCTAGATGCATTTTTTCTGTCAAAGATGTAATCTTGGCTTGTGGGGTTTGTTCATTTTGTGCTGAAAAGTTGTCATATCACTTGTATGTATTGTGTTGGCTACTCAAAATTGATTTTATAGTACACTTGTGAATTTAGTATGCATTTTCATCTTGCCTGTGACTTTGTGGTTGGTTCTATTTCAATTGTGTGTCTGTCCTGTACTTGTTGGTTTTTACATTTATGGATTAGAGTTTTCAGCTTGCTTGTGGATTTTGTGGTTGGCTACTTATTCTTTTCTCCTTTCAGAGTGTGATTTGTCGTTTCCAATGCCGTTAATTGCTTTTAGTTTTTGTAGGAAAGTTCCCCCTCTGCCTATGTAGTTAGCTCGATTCCAGGTATAGCTCTTAATGGGCATGTAACCATAGGCGGGAACTATTCTTTTTATCTCAGGCTGGTAATCCTTACCAAATAAGCAATTGCAATAGCTAAAAGCAACCTATTTCATTCCCGTTTTGGCGTACTTCCTCTTCTCCTTTTCTTCTTTCTATCCATGACGAGATTGTTGGAGTGCCATTGCCTGTATTTGTTCTTTATCTACTGATATGTCTTCCTTGATTGATTGTTTTTCTACAATAGAATTGTAAATGGACTTCTAAGCTAAGTTCAAAATGCAGCTAATTAACTTCAAGAAGTTAGGGGACTATCTACTAATTATTTGAAAAATAAATGAAAATTAGTGGTCTAAACAGAGTTATTGTCAAAGTAAATCTTACATTTGGCAGAAAAGGACTTTTACGTGTAAATAAATGTATGGAATTTGTGGTTAGTTATGTGTTGGCTTTTGTTTGATTGAGAACCTAGTAAAGTGGGGATCTTAGTAGCTCAATTGGTTGGCTACCTGAAATTTCACCTTGTTGGTGAGGGTTCGATGTCCCACCTTGTAATCTCCTCCCCCATTTCCCCTTTTATTAAAAATAAAAGAAGAGAGAACCTGGAAACTACTAAACTTGTAGAAATTACTTAGTTGTTAACCATATTAGTATATTTTTCTTACTATTAAGATGTTTCAGATTTCAGAAAACACATTTAAATTGTGAGGCATCCATCGTCACTTTCCCTAGTCTCTTTAAAAGCAAAAAGTGAAAAGCGACAAAGCTTGAAGCAAAGAGTGACAAGTAGAAGCGCAAACTTCTTGAAATGAAGTGGACAATTTATGGAAGAGTGAAAACAATAAGTATCAACTATATATGAATTTACTACTTTAATAATCAATATGTAATTAACCTAACTAATTAATGTCCAATATTCAGTAATGCAGATATTGATCCATTTCCCCAAAATTGAGATTTAAAGAACCGACTGCTTCTTGTTGTGGATCACTTTGCGTCATTGTTTGAAAAGCACTCTTCTCATAAGTGCATTTGCTTTGTCCTTGAAGGGATAGCTTCTCGCTTAGCGTAACAATGGCTATTATTAACATTCATTCTCCCATCCTTGAAGTCTACTATTAGAAAGTTTTGAGGTCTATTTCGAAGTTGCCAGCTAAGAAATTCGTAATATTCACGAAAATATGTTGTGATAGATGTGCAATATATAAATTGATTGTATCTATTTTCTTTTCCATAAAAAATATTAATTGATTGTGTATTTTGTTTCATAAAAAATTAATTGATTGTACGTCATTTTTGGTGGACAAGATTTAGGCTAGGACCTCCAATCAGGGCAATAGTACAACTATTTGTTTGTAAGCTACATTCATTAATTTGATAAATATTAAAGTTTGTAGTGTACTTTTCATTAATACTTCCTTTACGGCAATTTTAGGATCCTTCTTCTGTTGATAATTTCTTATAGATTGCCAGAAAAGTAACACACACACAGACATATCCAAATACATAAGCGGCCCCTTCAAGTAGTCCGAATTTTCATTTTGACACTTGAACTAAAACTTATTCCTAGCAGACCCTTCAACACCTATCAAATTGCGTCTATTGAACACAAAAGATGACATGTCACATTGTGTAAGTTACACTTCTTTTTTTTTTTTTGATGACAAGGGAAATCCGCAGCGGTTACCCTTTGGGTGCGCACAGGGTAAAACCCCCGCTCCTATGCAATAGCTCACAAACCACATAGGAGAGGTAACCCGCACTAGGCAAGCCTGGTGCGACGAGCTCGACCCAGAAGGCAAACCCCTTGCTTTCGCTAGCAAGGGCTTCTTTTGAGTGCGTGAAACAATGAAAAATGTTTTTTTTCTTAAATTGCAAAACATCTCCTTTTTCAAATCCACCATGTAGCCACCAGATCACCGCCTATCCTCATCCATTACTGAAATTTAAATCATTTGGATGATGCCTGGAAAATAGAAATGTAGAATAGCTAGATAATCCATAATATCTGATATTATTAGAGGAAAATCCAACTTGTAACATTTCTAGTGGAAATTTATATTCCAATAGCTGCTAAAAACCCAACTACTCTGTTGGCGAAGATTTTCATTTAAGCACTGAGAGCTATTATTCCTTAAACCAAAATCCCTTTACCAGAAGAAGAAAAAGAACAAATAAATGAAAAAATTGAGGGATGGAGGAGATTTGGTCAAATCTGTGAGGCTAATTGAAGTTTTATCTTTTGCATTACTACTGATTTCTTCTACTTTGGTAAGCATTTGTCTGGGTATCTCAACTGCCAATCCCTCTAATCTGAATTTTCCATATGTTTCGATTTCTCCTAATTTAGACAAAACATTTTGATATATCATCTATAATTAATAGATCACCCTATGGGAAAATTATATTAATCACGAAAACCTTTATTCCACCGTCGGCATCGGTTAATTTATCTCCTTCATTGACTGTGGTGGTTATACCACCACCTCCTCAGACGTCGATGGTGTAGAGAATGTGAGTGATGAAGGATTAGTTGAAGTTGTGGACATTAAGGGTGTTGGTTATCAGATAGATGTAATGACAATTATGGTGGTTGGAATTTAGCGGCAATGGGTGCATTCACTGTCAATACGAGGTGGTTGCAGAAAATTTGGCATTTTGGATTCAAATACACAAATTAAGGAATAGAAGGATTTTGTTTCTTTTGTTATTATACACACAACACTCGTTTATTGGTCCCCTTCTATGCCAGCGAGAATGTAAACCACACTTCATTCTAAAGTGAGATCGTAACTTTAAGTGTTTAATAGACACAATTTGATAGGTGTTAAAAGGTCTAATAGGACAACTCTTAGTTCAATTGTCAAAATGAACAAAAATTGGGCAATTTAAGGGGCTGCTTAATACTCTGTGTGTGTAAGAGAGGTTGTAAATAATTTCTGCTAAACATGGGAGAATCCTTATATAACTACTAACTAGAGAAAAATATCGACCCCCACCCCTACACACAGAAAAAAAAGAAGAGAATCATTCGGAAAAGGAAGGAACTCCAATAGAATGTCTTCAATCAATCGACTATGCCTGTCTTACTAATTGGGGTTGGATTTTTGTATCATCTATGATTTTTTCCATCCTATTTACTATTTCGTTCCAATATTAAATTGTTCGTCTTGTAAGACAGTTTAGGGTTCTCCTAAAAGTAGAGGTTCTCTTTACACATTTCCAAAATGGTAGAGGTACTCTAAATCTAACACTTATTCCTACACTCACATACAAGTCTAACCAGTCTAAAAGGAATCCTGGTAAACATCAGATCTAATGTAATTGTAAAGAAACTAAACCATTAATTTCAACTAGTGTATATCACCAATGTTGATCCTTTCTTTTATTTGTTATGTGCTTAGCTAAGTTCTCATTGCCTTCGACAATTGTAGGTCTATTGAGAAACATCTCTCTTTTAGTGTCGATCATCATGTTGTCGCAAAAGGAGCTCTAAGGGAATAAAAAACTAAATCCCAGTTAGGCTAGAAATCTATATAGAGAATGCTAGATTCTCACCAGCACCTCCTACATTTCTGGTAGGTTCTTGCGTTTCAGTTACTTTTTCCTCTTCCCTCTAGGTATTCTTGCCTTAGTCCTTACCAATTGGAAATTGTTATACAAGCATAATCTTTTCACCTCTCGCTATTTATGCCTCTATTGACGTATAATTAAGTGCGACCAAGTGGAGGGTTTATAATAACCATTAAGTGAAAATCATAATGCTATCTACCACTTTCTCATTGATGGATTCCTTGCTTTTTATGCATCTTTCTTTGTGAATATTTGTTGTGGTTAGGAATTTTCTTTCTAATTCTATCATTGTATCGAGTTTGTGAAACTGACTCTTGTTCCTTGTATACTTTTCTCTTTCTTCAACAATGCACAGCAATCGCGCTGCAGCATTTTTGCATCTGGTTAAACTTAGCAAAGCAATTGCTGATGCCGAAATGACGATCAATCTGAAACCAGAGTGGGAAAAGGTATGCTTCCAGAAAGTGTGTGAACTTCTTGTTATCAGAGCAAAGTTTTTCTGCTTGTAAAATCACTCAATTATACGTGTAGGGTTATTTCAGGAAAGGATGCATACTAGAGGCTATGGAACGCTACGAGGATGTATGTATAAATGTTTCCTCTTATTTATTGGAGAACTTTCTCATGTTCTGGTTTTGATATTTGTTATCGTGATGTAGGCCTTAGCTGCTTTCCAGATTGCATCAAAATACAATCCTCAAAGTTCAGAAGTATCCAAGAAGATAAAGGTACTCACACAGTTGGCTAAAGATAAGAAGCGCACTGAAGAACTGGAGAACATGAGATCCAATGTTGACATGGCAAAACATTTTGATGCATTGAAATCTGAACTGGTTAGTGTCTTCTGCATATATTTTTAGAGACATATCTTTATCGAAATGTTAATGTATCTGTTGTCCGTGGAGCTTTAATTTTTTTTCTTTCTCTATGATTGCGGTTCACTTTTTAATACGGTTTTGGTCATACTTCTAATTCATGCAAACTGTGAAATATAACCTTCTCCTCACGCAGGTAAGATACTCGTTGCATCACCAGCTGTGTGATATAGCCCTAAATCTAATTTCTGGAAAATGTCTTTCCAGGAAGTTTCCGCATGAAAGATGTACTAAGCTTGATTCTCCTTTTGCAGTCTGAAAAATATGGAGCTGAAGATAGCTGGAAAGAGTTTTTCTCTTTCCATGTTGAAACAGTAGAGAATGCTGTTAAGTCATGGCATGAAACTTCAAAAGTGGACCCTAGAGTTTATTTCCTTCTGAACAAGGAGAAGACAGACACAGAGAAGTACGCTCCAGCTGTTAATATAGACAAGGTGTTAAAACTACTTCCAAAAGTTCTCCTCGTGCATTTTTTCCCTCCTCTTATATGTCTGAATTGAATTTGTGAGTTATAGGTTACATTGTCAAGTGCAGTTCGATATAACGTATACTATCTAACTGTGTGCTTTTATTCATGTGCTAGGCTTTTGAGTCACCCCAAACGCACAGCAATTGTTTTTCATTTCTTCGACAGTATGCTGAAGATTCTTTTGCTCAAGCTGCGTGTTTAGTGACACCAAAAAGTATCATATCTTATCCACAGGTAAATTCAGTCATTGAATACTCTTTTGGGCATCCCCCCCAAAAAAAAAAAAAAAAACCAAATTAAAAAAAAGAAAAAATTAACTCCTCAGAAAGAGGACATTAGGTGGTTGTGTGATCATGGAATGAGGAAGCAGAAAAAGATTAAAGTTTTTGCTTTCTTTCTTCAATTTGCGATAAAGCACAAAAGTTGCATACAGATACTGGATTCTGCAATCTAGAGTCAATATGCTTCTAAGAACACAGATAACCTCTTAGAACAGTTTTTCCTATGGATTCATGCACTGAAAGGGTAAAGAGGTAATTAGCTTATTAGCTGTGTACAAGTTGGTCTAGATACCATCGTTATTAAAACAAGAGGTTATTAGCTTAATCTTATTCCAAATTAACCAATATTTGATCTCTCTGAGTATCTATAAGAAGCATCATAGTCTGTTAGAAGCCTTGTCAGGTGAAAATAATAATCTGTCAGCGACTATAATTGAGTCAACTGAAGGGGAGCCTTGGAGCAATGGTAAAGTTGTCTTCATGTTAACATATTATTATTTTCACCTGACAAGACTTCTAACAAACTATGATGGGTTTGAGCCGGGGAGGCAGCCATTAAGGCTTGCATCGGGGAAGGCTGTTTACATCACATCCCTTGGGGTGCGGCCCTTTCCTGGACCCTGCCAACCTGGGATGCTTTGTGCACTGGGCTGCCTTTTACTGTAATTGTTTCAACTGATTTGTCTTTGCTCTATGAATACTGAATGTTGGTTCTATACTTCCATTCTATAACTTAATTGGATTCAAACACCCTAGCCTTTGTAGGCTTACATTTTAATTCTATTAGGTAGCATAGACCCTTCTAGGTTTGCATTTAATTTGTGCCTTGTTCTATTAGCATCATTGTAAGTCGCGGTCAAAGCAAAGAAAAAGATGCCAAAAATGATTCACTTCAGCTTCTAGCTCGCTTAGCTTGGTTCAGACAAACACAAGCCAAAGGAAGTTGAAATCAAGAATGAACTTGACTTGTCTCTTTGGGAGAGTGGTAAAGGTGATCTTGACCATTGATGGTTTAGTATCATGTTAGTGTCTGGTGTGAATCAAAGATAATATTGTATTTATATATGCAGTTTTTGCAATTGTTTTATTCTTTCATGATTGTTTGACCCTCAATGATGTGATCTGACAGGTTTGGAAAGGTCAAGGATCAAGAAAATGGAAGCATGGACAAAATGATGGAATTTTCGTCCAATTTGAATCTCCTCTACTGCGGAGGTTGTGGTTTATCCCTAGCTCCACTGAGAAAGGCAAAACATTATGCAGGTCTGTTCCCTTTGTCTTAGCCAAAATACAAGCACACAGAAAACGAGAAAAAAATTTGGATGTCACAGCCACAGCATGCATTTGCATGTGCACCTTATCTATTTTAATAAAATGCATTACAAATGCTATTATTCCTTTAATGGATACAATACTTAGCATATTCGAACGCGTGACTTCAATATGTGTCTTGAGCATACCAGCTTATCAAATGCAAAAGGATAACAGCTTATGATTTTTATGTTCATGTACATCAAGTATGGGCTAAACTCTTGACACGTGAGAAATTAGATAAAACAAATGAGCAATTCAACTGAATGTGCATTTCTGGATTTTCTTTCACCTGTGTAGCCTGTGAACATTCCTGTTTAACTTGGGGAACCATCCTTCTGAACTTTTCCATATTTGTTTCGCCATGTGGTGGCTGAGGATTTCAACTTTATACATGAGTTGAGGAAGTTAATGCTTTTGAAGCCATTTAATCTCTTGCTGTAATTATTGCGTGTTAGAAGCACATTATCAATTCGGACTTGTTAAATATATATCCACGTTTAAGAAAAAACTGTGGGAAATATGTGTAAGTGGCAGCATCTTCTTTCCATGAAGAAATTAACAGATAATATCTTTTTGAATAATGAGATCTTTTTGCATAATTGTGCTTGTCGAGCAATTAGAGCTGATTTACATTTAAGTACACATGCATAATTTTCGAAGGAATGATTCACAAGTATGCAAATTCAATTCGAGGCATCGGTTCCTTCTTCCTATACTGGACCCTGTGGATTAACTAACTCTATCTTCAATTTTCAGGGATCCAGTGCCTTTGGATATTAGTGCACATGAAATTCTTCCGCGTGTATTCAAGCAAGAATAGTTAAGATAATCGCAGTTCCATATCTTGGGTTAGCTCTTTGTGGGATCGTGCTGGGGAGAAAATGGGCCTGTTAACTACGAGGAAAAGCACGAACAGTACATCACATCTTTTTATTGGTTGGCGCAATATGTGGGAAGCTGTCAAACTCTGCAGTTCTCTTATATTGGTGAGGTACGTTATGTTAGCTGTCAAGATATCAAAATCTTTTGAAGTTTTCCTATAGTAGATTAGAATTTCCGAGTGTTGCGTAACCCTCTGTATTTTCATTTTACTTTCACTCTGTTATTGGCTGTTTTATCTGGCATTGAGTTTCTTACAAGTCATTTTTTCAATCGTTTTCGGATTGGAACTCTTGTAAATTTGCACGGCTAGAAGCAATGTTGCTGTTGTTACCTTAACTTGATTTCTCTCTACCTGAAAGTATATTGAAGTTTGTTTGCAATTTTCATCACTGTTATCCAGTCCCTTTTTAACTTTCCCTTTCTTGGATGTATTTTTGGCATCTCATAACTTGGTATATATTTGGTTCAACTTTTGTATATACTTCTTTTTCCCTAGTAGAACTCTAAAGTAGAAAAGTTTTCTTTAGTTTACTCTAGTGCTTTACACCCTTGGAGCAACGATAAACTTGTCTCCTAGTAACCGGTTATGATTTCGAACCATGGAATCAACCACCAATGGTTGCGTCAGGGGAGACTGCTTATGTTACACCCTCTTTGTGGTGTGATCATTTCCCAAACCCTGTGAGGGGATGTTTCGTCTGCTAGATCGTCTTTTTTACAGTTCTCGAGTCATGGAATTAGTCACTAGATTGCCTTTGATCATTGTACTTGGAATCTCTTCATCCTTTTTTGAAACAGATGAAGGGTGTGTTCGATAAGGAGGATTTTTTTTTTCAATTTTTCATGTGATCAAAATTTTTGAAAATCTTTTTCTACATATTGATGGTGTCCACCTCACCCTTCAACACGCTTCATCTTCACTCTCACTCCTTAGCTCGCTACCCCCACATGCTTACCATTTATCCTCACCTCCCATAGTATTCATTTAGATTATATACATTTTAGGATAATTTGTTTTTACTTACATATCGAACACAAAAAAATATTTTTCTGGAAAACATCTTCCGAAGAGGAGTAGAATAGTAGAGCACTGGAATATTAAAGCAACTTCCAATAACTTAAAACACATGAAATTTTACAGAATTGCATTAGGGTAAATAAACAAGCTCCTTATATGTTTCACTTAGTGAAACTGTAAAAATAAATTACTTAATACTAATACACTTGCATTATTTTAATGACCATCATTAATCTGATTGATCATTTATACATTATCATCTGAAGTTGCTGAAGAATCAATTCTCTTTGATTGAAACTTGCAATTATGAAGAACATAATTGCATGCATTTACTGCTTCACCAATTGTTAAATAAATCCATTCTTTCCCAATTTTGTCTATGAAATTTGACTTGTCCAACTTCTTCATCACTTCCCCTCCAGGATTTGCCAATAAAACCTAAACCAGTAGCGGAGTTAGAATTATTACTACGGGAATTAAAAAGCATACTTAGATCTATCTGCACAGTATAATTTTCTGAGGAAGGAGTATATTTCTAGTTTGTACCTTAAGGCATCGTCTATCTGCATTTCTTTTCACTTCCTCAAGCATACTAATTCCACTTGTATCAATGTTTCCAACAGCTACATTAATAGGATTAATGTTAGCACTAAAACATTAACAAGATTTGATAAAAAAAACCAAATTAACATTTAATAATGACAATTTTTTTTAATCTTGAATTAACACATTAATTAATTACCACTCATATCCAAAATGACATATTGTAGCTCAATTTCTGTTGATGTCCTTTGCTTCTCTTCTTCTTCATCTATCCATCTTGATATCCTAAGATATTCCAACAACCCATAGTTTAATAATTAACAAGATAAAATTCATAAATAACCACTTTTCAAACTCGAATTGAGAAAATAGTCATTGTCATAGAGTTTTACCAGTAAAATCTGAAACTCCACGAAAATGACTATTTTTAAAAGATATGATGTAAAAGTGACTAGTGAGCGTTATTTCTCCGTTATTGTTACCTTTCCCTTAAATAACTTGCATTAGCAAAATAAATTGGGGAATCAATGTGGATGATGAGAACTCCTGGAACACTGCTTGCTGCTGAATATTGTTCAATATTTCTATATGTCATTGAATTAGGTATTTTACCTAAAACAAATGTTTTAGGCCTTGCTACAAATAAAAGTATCCTAAGTAATGACATTGCCACCTAAGTCACACATTAAAAAAAAAACATAGTTAACATTAGTGGAAACTCAATTTTTCGAAAAGAGATACATCGTCATAATCAGGTAACTTAAAAGATAATTACATATGTTGAGGTACTTACCGCGACTATTAGGCCAACTTCAACGCTACCAAAGACGACTCCAATATACGAGCTAATGCATACGAGGAAATCGTATTTATCAACTTTCCATAAATGGATAGCAGCGTTGTAGTCAATTATGCCAAGCATAGCTGAAATTATAATGGAGGAAAGAACAACAAGGGGTGTGTAATGAAATAATGGTGTGAGTAACAACAATGTTATCATCACAGCTATTGACATTACTATGTTGGACACTGTTGTTTTACATCCTGCATTGTAATTTACCGCGGTTCGCGAAAATGGTCCTGAAAAAAAGAGGGGGGAAATTAAGTAAGAAATCGGACTATATACTAAAATTCTTTTATTATGGATATGAATATGTAGTTCGATTAATGAAAAAAGTTAGTTTGCTTAAAGCGATTGCCATGAGTAAACGTATATACTAGCAAAAAATAATAATGGAGAAATGAAAACTATACAACTCTTTTGTCCCCCAACCCTTTAGTGTAGTTTGGGTCCGTCCTAATAACAAACACCTTCCTACTGTAAAGTGCGACTATGCCCTTCCCCTATAATAGTTTGGATTGGGCCTACCTGTGGTTAAGTAGCAAGAGGTGCAAGAACCAACAATGTTCATAAGCCCAAAAGCAATCATTTCTTTGTTTCCATCAATGTCATAGTTTTCAAGTATTGCAAAACTCCTTCCAACTGCTATTCCTTCCTGTAAAATTTAATATAATAATCTCATTAGTCAATATTAATAATAATAAAAAAATAATCAAATAGTGCAAATTGGTAGAATAAATAAAATGTTGTACTATTGTTTTTAAGTACCTTCGCGGAAAAGATAGGAGTTACAAGGGTGCAACTTTACTAGTAGTATATATCTGTCTTATTTTTAAGATAATAAATATCGATAACATAGTTTAGAAATTAAAGTCAACGGATCACCATAGTTGTGTACGATAAAATAACAAAGATGACTATGTCATTGTTTTTGTTTCTTCATAGACCTTTGCCCCAAATATCTTCAAATTCGCGATAGAATGAGGTCATGAGAATTTAATGCAAATAAAAAATCGAGCAATAACTTTGACCTAAACTCCATATTTCTATTTAAAAATTACTTATACATGTAAATCAATCGTCACCAGTTCTATTTTAGATTCAAAATTTATAAATTTAAAATTCTGAATTCGTCTCGAATTTAGTACTTACAGCCAAGGAGATGATACTGGTGACAACTCCAGTCTTAATGGCAATTGCAAGATACTGTGAGCTAAACGCCAGTTCAGAATATGATGGTGGATTTATCCCCTTTTTCAAATGCCCAATCTGGCAAAAATTAAATCCAACAAAATTACAAAAAATTAATTCACGGATATATTAGCCTCATGTACTATCTTATATTATAAAAATAATACAAGTACCATCACTAAAAAATACTATAATTAATCATCCAAAAGAAACGTACAACATGTGAAAGTCACTACGTACTATGACTAATTAATTATTATATATGCACATGCAATTAATAAATTTAATTAATTAATTTTGAATTTTGAAGAGTTATTATTATTACCACTTGAACACCATTTTTTTCAGCATGGGTGAAATAAACAAGAACACTTCCCAAAATTACAGATGTTAGAGGCGCCATAGCACTTATCCAGAAGAATTTTGGCTTCATTTTGCTCTGCCCACAAAAATAAACAAGTCCATATTAGTATCGCTACAACAAAAATAACTTTTAGCAATAATAAATATGCACAATAAAGAGTGTCAAATTTTTTACCGACATTAGTTAATTGTTATTAGATATAATGTTGTCATACACTTTAGGAACATTTTCAAAGAGTGCTAAAATATAACTGTCTCTTGTAATTACGTACATCCATATTTATTTATATATATATATTCAACGACAATTAATTAAATTATTGCTACTAAAAAGTTCATTTAAATATTTTAAACAAAAGTCTCCAACTATAAACTATACTTACAAAATATCTGGTCAGCAAGAGGAAGAAGAGGAAACAGCAACCTAGAACTCCACTTTCCCACCTCCACTGCAGCAAATAATAATAATAATAATAGAAATAAACATTTTAGAAACTAAAAGAATGAAAAAGAAAAAAAGAAAAAAAATCATAAATTAAATTGGAGATTGGTCAGATAGAGCGGTAAATACTCCATCATTTTCACTAAAGGTCTTGAACAAAGTCGTACATCTCGATACAAATACAAATTAGTTAGATGGCAAAGCAAGTACCAGACATCGAGCGAGAATAATGTTATAAAGGAGTTACGTACGTACCTGGTGGATTTGGGTAAAGATAGAAGTCATTACACTGACAATATCAGTTTGATGGGTGAAATGAACGAGGCCAAGTATTCCTTTCAATTGTTGTAAGCACACAACAGTGGCTGCTCCACCCATGAATCCCAATATTGTTGCGTGAGACAGAAAATCCACTATAAACCCTAGCCTGTATATATATATCATCATGACAAAAATATACGGGTGCACGTGTCAGATTCGCTAATAGTAGTGTATTTTTGGAGAATCAGACACGAGTCCATGCAACTTAGGTCTATGAGTATGTATATCATGGCAATTGTGAGAGGTGGATCAGAATTTTAAGTCGTTTAAAATACAGTTAAAAGTATAGTACAAAAATAATTGGAACTTATATTCTCAACACGCCCCCTCACATGCGAGCCTGATTTTTTTTTTCATGGCCAAGCACGTGGAAATTCTTTTTGATATATGAGTGACTGTGATATTCGATATAAGGACCTCTGCCTACTCTGATACCATGTTGAAGTGTGACCATCTCATTTAAAAGCTTAAGCTGTTACAAAGATCATACTTTTATTAGTTAATTATATTCTCAACAATAAGGAACTGACCTTAAGAAGCCTAAAGAAGCTTGGAAAACTCCAGCAAAGAAAGTAGCAGTAAACACCAATTGAAGATAAAGCTTTGGATTTTCATGAGGATTAACAACTTTCCCAAGCATGGCAGAAATGAGAAGTGATGGAACTGCCACATTCCCTATTGCCAAATGCTTTGAACTTCCCAACATGGCATATATTAATGGTGGCACAAAGCTTGAATCTGCACGTGACATATGTTTAAGACCATAAGATTCAAAAAACATTTTAACACATTATACATATTTTCAGTTTAAAACTACAAGATTTAAACGTCTCTAGCTCGTCCTAGCTTGTCCAAAATCCAGTCAAACTAAGACACATGTAATGAAATGGAGAGAGTACTATCATGCTGTAACTTAGACATCAAGTCATGACTAGTAAAGTTATATATAACCATAAGTCCATAATTTTATCCCTTTAGTGTACATATTTTAAGTAACATTGTCATGTCAACTAAATTTACTATAGACCTGCATACCTAATATTCATAAATCTGATAGTGTAAAAATTCTTTTACGTTATCAGTATATAAGTTAAAACACATATTTTAAAGATGGGATCGAGTAGTATATCTTGATGGATGGTCTATCAGTAACAGTCTTTCTATCTTCTTTCTATCTGGACAAGTTAGAAACTTACAAAGTCCAATAACAGGAGGCAAGCTAGCCAAGCCAGCATAGCTAATCCCTTGAGGAACAGCAAGACTAGCAATTGTAATTCCAGCAATAATATCAGCTTTAAATAATTGAAGTGTATAACGAGGAGCCCAATCTAATATTGGTACAAAATATTGAAAACCCAAAGAAATTTTTTTGGAAAGTGGTTGATTCTTGAATTTTCTAAAAGGATCATCAGGAAATAATGTTTCTTTCACATTAGATTTGAGTGTCTTCAAGAATGGCTTTGGTGGTGGAATTTCAACCCTTTGATAATGATGATGAGAATATTGATCATCAAAATCAACATTAATACCCATAATTTTATGCTAATTAATGAAAGATTAAGTGATGATTAGAATCACCAAGAACTTGACTACTTATAATGTGTGAGATTCAATGAGAAAAAGAGATGATGATGTAAATGAGAAATTGGTTTTGATTTCTTATGCATATTGGGACTTATAGAGGATGTCTATATATAGAGAGCCAAGAGAAGGTGGAGTGAAGTGGAGTGCCTTTTTCCCTATTTCAAAACTCTTACTAATCCCTCCGTTTCAATTTACGTGACATATTTTTTTAAAAAAATTCTCTCCGTTTTATATTCGTTGTCCACTTTCTCCTTTATGCACACTCTTTGTATGTATATGAACAAAACTGTAGTTTTACTAGTTTATCCTTTCAGAAACGTCTTTAGAACTTCATAAAAAAAAATTACGTTGTCAGAAAAGAATTAACTATAAGGATAAAATAAAAAAAATTAAATCAATTGTATCTTGATTTTTATAAATTGACAAGTAATTTTGAGATAATATTTATAGTAATGTGGATAACTAATATAAAACGAAGACAATATATCAAAAAAAGAACGTTATTGTTTTTATAATTAGAAATAACTAATCTTCAAAAAAAATTCTTTTACTATTTATGAAATAATGTAATTCACATAAATTTTTAGAGCAAGTCAAACAATGCCACAAAAAGTGATACCTAAAGAATATTTATTTTGTTACGTATTCTTTTTGTGTGTTAGGGTTCCATACTTTCATTAATAACCTCTCAAATTAAAGAGTTAGGGGATTGACATTGACTAATCTTTGAGCTAACACATAAAGGTGAGAATTTTTTGATGGGACGCATAGAGATATCTCATCCATGAAATTGTTGTCACACTATCAACAAAAGTCAAAAATCGAATAGAACGTTCTAATAAAGACAATTCTGTATCAAATAATTTGAATTCGAGATCTCTGATAATTCTATTTTATTGGGTGACACGTGTCAACTAGTCAACGGCTTAGCTAATCACAACCTTATTGGTATTCCAGCTAAGTGTAAGGTCACATTGTCTATTATTACATGAGGCACCAAATAGATTTTTAGAGCTCAAGGTTTTGTTGCCTACCTTACCATTCAAAAAAATACTCACGTGGACATGTGCGATTAGTTGATAAAGATCCACATAGGACACGTGGCGACGTGTTGGGAATTAGGAAGATACAAGAAATTAGGAATTACATCAACTTTTTGTCGAATCTTTAATAATAATCTTTTTCAGTGCAAGTATCTGATTAAATTAAGCTTAGTTTATTAGTAAAGATAATTTGAACTTTTAACCGGCCAAAAAAGTGTTTATTGGTCCAATTCTTTTACTTGTGAATTATATAGTTTGTTTAATGAGGTTTTATACCAACTAAAACCTAACATATGCTGATATTTTTTGTCAAATTATTGAGTTAATATTATCACACCTAACAATAATTTTAACCTAAAGTCACTCAAATTTATCTATAGTATCATAAAAATAATATTATGTCCACTATCTCAACATGCATGTTTAATTCTGTGATACTGTGAATTTGGTGCAATATTAATGTAAATGTTGAGTTTTTGCACTTTGTTTTCTAGATGTTCCGTACTCGCTTTGAGGTGAGAATAATTTGAATTTGTATTACAAAGTTTTACCATGAGATAAAATAATTTTACTATCAGAGACGATTCAATTCTCAGAGTTCAACTTCAAAACTTATAATTAAAATTATATAAGAGTATTTATATATTATGACTATCCACGATAATATAATTATAACAAAAATTAAGTTACCAATAATTTGGAATTTCCAAATGGATCTTGTTATATTCCATCTAGTGGTTGATTTGGCGGTATATTCACCTCATTTGCACATATATAAATAAGAATAATTTCTAATTATTTGTATGTAACTTTAAAATCTCTATGGTTATAAATTTGATTATACAAATGGGGTTCACTTTTAGTTATTTAATCAGCTGTAGATCTTCTGATTATAAGATTCTCAATTCCTTATAGTAACAAAATAAATTACTATTATTTTTTGTCCAAGCAAAACTATATTATAATTGATGCATGTATAGAAAAAACCTAAATGCAAACTCAGCAACTTGAAAAAGCATTAGCTAACCAATATGTGTATTTCATGTGTCATCAAGTATTAACCATCTCAGATAAATGGATTTGACAATATAGACAAGAATCAAAATAACTATTAAAAATTACATGCACGTTGAGAAGTTTCAATACAATTTTATTTGAATAAAAAAGCGTTAGTGGAATGTGTAATAATAGTATAGGTTGTAGAGCAATATAGATGTTTGGGATCGTAGCTACAAAATAAGTCCTAACTAAATATATCCAAACAAAAACTTCATAATTTACTACTATTTAATATTAATGTGATGCTTATATATATATATATATATATATATATATCATGTCTTCTACATTTTAAATTAGATATTATTTGCAATAATTATAGCTCTTTTACTCACTAGTTCCTTTAATTTTGGGGGAGAAAAAAGGACAAGAAAAAATTGTTGGGGAAAAGTAGTATGAAACTTCAATAAAAAAAAATTGTTGAATCACACTGTTGTTTTGATGGCAGTCAACAATCCAGTTGTTAGTTTAAATGCAATATTTTTTATTGTTATATTATTGGAATTTTATCATATTGTATTGTTAAATCTATTTTATATAACAACGAATTAAAGTTCAATTTTATGTAATGATTGATTTAGTGTAGTTAGGGGTGTTCGTGGTTCGATTTGGATCGATTATTGATCAAAACAAAATCAAACCAATCTAGTCGGTTTTTAAAATTTCTAAAACCAAACCAAACCAAATGGAAAAAATAACCATCGATTTGGTTATTGTCGGTTTGGTTCAATTTTTCTGGTTTATTCGGTTTGAAAGTAATGATTTTTTTAGGGTGTACGTATCTCGATAGACACAAATACCTAGTGCATGAACAATCCACAGAAAAGCTAATGTCGGTTTAGTTAAGCAATTAAGCAATACTAGAGTTATCATTACACGAACAAAGTAATTCAATTAAGAGAAAGTGTGACTATTTTATGTGAAGTAGGGTAGGTAAAGACTAAAGTGAATTTTGATGGACGTGGACTTAGAATTGTTATAGTTGGGCTAAAGTGTTGGGCTTGAGAAAATGGTAAATTTAAAGACCTAAGTTAATTAAAATATTTATATTTTATTTATGAATAATATATAAATAATTGTAAAATTTATAAATCTAATTTATCGGTTCGGTTTGATTATTTTTGCGGTTTTATTTAAAACCAAACCAAATCAAATATCGATTTTTTTAATCGATTTGATTCAGATTGCGGTTCAATTTGATTTTTTTAACCATAACTCAATAAATAGTTTATTAATAGTTCATTAGAATTACTTAATAAATCAATTGATTGTAATTTTTGTGATTCTATAAAAAAAAATCAAGTAATTTCTTTTGAACGAAGATGGATGATATAACTCTTATTAATTTAACAGTTTAGAGTTACTCAATAAATCAATTGATTCTAACTGTGGGACTGACTTAACAAAATAACGTTTTCCTAAATTTTTTTTTAAAAAAAAAAAACAAGAAAGCACTAGTAAAAATATGGGTACGAATTCCACTATGATCAATAATGGAGATATTCAATGATATATATTATAAGGTGCAAGACCACAATAATCACACGCAAGACCAACCATGTGGAAGATGCTCGCTCATCCAATAAATTCACAACAAAAATCACCTTCTACAGTACAAGCTCAGAACCAAAAAAAAGGTTATGAATTTTATCGCTAATTAATTATCAAATAACTCACTATTTTAAACCTATCATGATATTTCTATGACTAGGTAAAATAAGAAATGTAAAATTAATTGTTTTCAAATGAAACATAGTGAGTGTGTGTATATATATATGTCTAAATGTTTTTTTTTATTTTAAAAAATATTTATTAATAAGTAAATTGGTATATATATAGTGTTACAATAAGTAGTGTGTCGTCATTTTATTTTTTGCAGCTATGGAGTTAGCATTAATTCTTGATCAATATTTGTTTGTGGAGTTGTTGAATATTCAGAATATTCTCTTTGATTAAAGTGATGTTTTTCTGTGGACAGGAAATCAAGTTTATAGTGTTTGGTTATATAAGCCATGTGGGAGTGTATCGGTATAGTTCCATGCACTTAATGTAGTCTATTTTTTTTTTCTACTTGGTGTCGGAGTCAATATTAAAGTCCCGACTAAATTTGGATCGCGCACTACAGGTTATATTTGGGTGTGCGCTCCCAATATGATTTTTTTTCATATCCAGGGCTCGGATCCGAGACCTCTGATTAAGGGTGAAACATTCTCACTACAACCCATGTTGATAACATAGTCTATGTTGGTTTTGTGGTTGTGAATCTATCATAATGTATTTTCTAGTTTTGGAACTTTATTTTTTTGTGTTTTTTTTTCCCACTATTGATCCAAAGGCTAAAGTTTTCATGGTTTGTTGAATCATTATGTGTTTTGGTTCATCTTCAATTGAATGGTTGGCAATAGCTAAGAGGCATATCAAGGATTTTGGGATGATGGGCGCATATTATGTAAATGTGGATCTAATCGGTTTTACATTTAGCTTCGTATCATTGAAAACAGTTAAAATTTTAAAATTATAGGTCCAAAATTGAAATGCTCAAATAATTAAAACGCCAAAAGTGTTACCAATAACCACTTAAAGAGGTGTTAATCAATTTCAGAAAGAAAAATAATACAAGATAGATATAAAATTTAAATCTATAATCTCAATGAGAGGTGACTCAATCATCATCGCAGTATATGATACTTTCACTGTGGATTCACACATCTATTGTAACGAACCAGCAGGACAAACTGGACAATCCCAGGCGCAGTACCAGGGACAAGCAAGTGCCAAAATACCTGGACCACAGACCCCAAGGTGAAACCAATTCTACCAAAATCCTTAGCCACTAGATAAGAATTACAGAAGTTGCAAGCCTTATAAATAGGAGAAGGACTCACTAGGAAGGATTATGGAAAAAATTGTCTTTCTTTTATTTGCTTAAAATTAGATCTGAAACCTCTCTTTTCTCTTTTTTCTTTTTTCTTTTTTCTTTGTTTTGCCCTTTGTCATTCCAACAAGAAGAGGAACAGGTCCCTCTTTGTGGCCTGTATCAGTTTATCTTTAATCCAAAAAGTCCTCTTGTTACATTTGGTGCTTTTATTGACCCTCCTTCTACCAATGGGTGACGGTGGACACAACATACGTTTGAAGTCTCTTGATGAGGCCGTCAAACACCTACAGGAACAGTCAACTTCTCATCCTAAATTTTTTGAATCAAATGCTAAATCCTTTGAATCCATTAATGTCACTTTACATGATATGTCTCAACTTGCCTCCCTTCGTGCTTCTTCGTCGGCGCCACCACCAACACCTCCACCGACGACTAATACCCCATATTCCTCTGTTCTAGGCCGCTCTTCCATGGCACGACCACTACCACTCTTCCGGCAACTCTTTTCTACGTCTTCCTTTGCACCTCCTCTTAACCCACTTCCTTCAAAACACCCTGTGACATTTCCCCAACACCCATTTTCTACTTTCCATCCAGATAAGCCAGCTCCAATTGATTTGCCCAAGTTCGATGGAACCAACGCAGAGAGCTGGGTCTTTTAAGCTCACAAATATTTTGATGCCTATGATCTTTCCAGCGAGCATCGTCTGAATCTTTGATCCTTCTTCCTTGAGGGCGAAGCTCGAGAATGGTATCAATGGATGTATCGAAATCGTCAACTTTGTGGTTGGGAACACTTTCTCAAGTCCCTCGTCACTCGATTTAGATCTAATTCTATGGAGGCACAAAAGGCTTTACTGTTGAAGCTTCAAATGCAATCATCAGTGGGTGAGTACCTTTCTCAATTTGATAAATTGGCTAATCAAACTTTGGATGTGTCGCCGCCGTTAATGAAACATAATTTTACATCTGGTCTCCATCCAAATATTAAATCTGATGTATTAGCTTCGAGGCCCAGTGACCTAAATGATGTCATTAGCCTAGCTTTTTTACAAGAACAAAAAAGAGTAGCCCAATCTAATCTTATGACCCGACCCACTTATTCACACACAAACCCCAATCGTTATTCTCTTTCTCAGACTTACACTAAAACTCCCACACAAACTACAATATCATCCCCAACACCAACTGCGTCCATCCCTGTTGTAGGCCGCGTACCCTTAAAAAAACTCACTCCGACAGAACTATAACGTAAGCGTGACCTCCACATCTGCTTTAATTGGGATGAGAAATACCAAAAGGGCCACCGTTGTTCATCGCCACGTCAACTTCTCCTCTTACTTACTGATTATGACCCAGTTGACGCCTTCCCCTCTGATTCATCTCCACCTCCCTCAGACTCTCCATTCCTAGATACTTCACCTGAAAGCCCTTCCTTGCTAACCATCAGTTTTCAAGCTTTATCGGGTGGTCCTCGTCCGTCCACTTTGCGTTTTACAGGATCTATCAGATGTATTTCTACTCAAATCCTCATTGATTGAGGTAGCACGCACAACTTTATCCAACCTCGTGCTGCTAAGGCCCTTAAGTTGCTTGTTGAACCTTCCTCCAACTTCTCTGTTATGGTTGACAATGGCAATCAATTACAGTGTTTGGGTGTTATTCCTGGTGTTTCGCTAACTATTTAGGGATTTTCCTTCACTACGAATTTCTTTGTTATAGATATGTATAGAGCAGATGTAGTCATTGGCGTTGCCTGGCTTGCTACTTTGGGTCCGAGCTTGACGGACTATGACAACCGTATTTTTGAGTTTACCTTGGCAGGGACACATCATCGCTGGGTGGGCGACCAGGGCCCTTCCTTAGCCCAAATTAATATGTCTACACTCAGGCGTTTAACTCAGACAGATTTTATCTCTTACTTCTTTTTTCTAGATTTGCAATCAATCGCTCCCATAATACCACCCACTCATCCAACTGATTTATTTGTCCTCTTGAATACATAATCAGATGTTTTTCAACCACCTAAGACTCTACCTCTTATCCCAACGGTTGATGAGCTTTTTGATGAATTGAACAAGGCCTTATTTTTCTCTAAATTGGATCTCTTGGAAGGATATCATCAAATTCGCCTTCATCCCCCAAATATTGAAAAAACTGCATTTTGAACTCATAAAGGTCATTATGAGTTGATCGTAATGCCTTTCGGTCTCTCTAATTCACCTTCAACTTTCCAGTCATGAACTCTCTTTTTAAGTCATTCCTTTGTCAATTTGTTCTTGTTTTCTTTGACGATATACTTGTTTATAGTAAGTCTTGGCACGATCATTTAAGACACCTTATCTTGATCCTTGATATTCTTCAACAAAATTCATTGGTAGTTAAGCAATCAAAGTGCCAATTCGGCCAATCTTTCATTGCTTACTTGGGTCATATTATGTCCGTTAAAGGCCTGGAAGTCGTCCTGTAAAAATTACTGCAATTGTTTCTTGGCCCTTTCTTTCCACTTTGAAAGAGGTGCGTGGATTTTTGGGATTGACATGTTATTATCGTCATTTTGTCGAAAGATATGTGCAATTGGCTTCGCCCCTCACGGATCTGTTAAAAAAGGATTCATTTGTGTGATCAGCAGTTGCTACTCTTGCTTTCACTCATCTGAAAGATGCTCTTAGTTTGATGCCACTGTTTTCCTTATCTAATTTTTCCAAGGATTTTGTTATGGAAACCGAAGCTTCTGATATTGGAATTGCTGCAGTTCTTTGCCAAGATAATCCCATTGCTTTCTTTAGCCAAAAAAACTATCTTCTAGTATGCAGACTGCTTCAACTTACAATCGTGAAATATTCGCCATAACCCATTCAGTACAAAAATGGCGTCAATATCTACTTAGTTATCGCTTTCTCATTTTAGATTAGTTTGTATTTAAACTAATTACGTTATAATTAAGTTAATTATTTTATTTTCGTTGAAGTTAAGAAGCTCATCAATTAGTTCGTATTTAATTCGTCTTGTTTAAGTTTCGACCAAATTCATCAATTAAATTCGATTTGGTTACATTTGAAAGTTATTTGGGCCATTGTTTAATTGCAATTTAAGTCAAAACCTATCAATTGGCTTCGACCTTTTTAAAGGACCAAAGTTTGGGCTTCTTTTCGGCCAGCCCAACACTCAGTAACAGCCCATTCTTAATTCCATATTCCCCGCCAGTTAGCCCATTAAAGACCAGAAATCGACTCAATTTTCCCCAATTCTTTTTCCCCTTTCTCATCCAGCCCAACTACGCTCGACCTGGCCCAATTTCGATTAGCAAAAGAAACCCAACAACAACAGCATCAACACAAATTCCAGGCAACGTGAAAACAGAAGCAAGTTGCGTCAATTCCGTCAACAATTCACGCCTATAACATTCACAAAAAAGGAATTTCATGATGTCAAAATTCACAGGAGGTACACGGCGAGTACACGACAGGTTCACGCCTTAGACGCGTACTGGCAGTACGTTGCGTTCTTTATTTTCTTCCTCTAGCTTCCCTCTCCGTGTTGTACGATCGCAACAGCAAAAAGCACCTGTCAATCGCGTCTCATTCTTTGTAGTCACAAGATGAAGGCACGTCGGCTTTCAAGGACGATCGAGTCGATCCAAGACGTCTATCTCCCCTTTCCTCTTTCGAAATTGGTTGCAATTTCACAAAAAAAAGTGTCACTCATAAATGGTGAAATATCTTTAAGTTTGAATTCGAAATGGGCCTTGTTCTTACCCAAATTTTCATCTCTTTCCCCCATCTCCGAACCCTAGTATCCCTCTATAAATTCCCCTTTTTTTTCATTGTGTGGGGTTGGGGAGAAAATATTGAACAATAGCGAGAAAGAAAAAGAAAAATTGAGGTTTCATATTTAAGAAAGTCGAATATGGTCTTCTAGTCTGAAGTTCTTGAAGGGGTCTGTGTTTGAAATCGATTCAGACATTTCTCGAAATTCTTCTTTGGTGTGAAGTTGTTGCGCATTTTAGCTCGTTGTTGTCCCGTTTGCTGCCTCGGAAAAGGTGAGCTCCTTTTTAATCTTAACTCGCTTGATTGATTATTTTGTTTCTTGAACTGAAGTGTTCCGTTAATTCTTCTTCTTTCTCGTTTGTTTCAGTCCTCCGTGACTTATTACTGATTGTCTGATGGAAGTTTGTTTGGTTTCGAATGGAGTATTTTAGTTGATTAATATATGAATTGTGTCCTTCATGTGAACTAATCGTCTTTGAACATTTTTTTATGGAGTTTGTGAGTGGTTTAATGAGCTTGTTGATTTTGTTTTTTGAAGTTAAAATGTTGTTTGTTTACTGTTGGGTTTGTCCATTAAGTATTTCGAGTATTGTCATGTTGTAATATTTTAGAACTGGTTATTTGAGAACATGATCTAAATATGTATGTATGGGCAGCGTGTGTGCTGAAGCTGTTTTCTAGCCTAAAAATGTTATTGTTCTTGCCTTTTTTCGAGTCTTCATAGCAATATTTCATTTAGTTTTTCAATTGTTCTACTCGTCTTAGTTTTCTTTTGGTCGTTGGGAATGTCACGACCCGAGAGCACCCTCTAATCGTAACTGGCGTATTCGACCTCAAAGAGGTCAAATACAAGCCTCATGGATCATTCATTAAAATACGATACAAAAAAAAATAGAGGAGAAATTTAAACCTTCCTTTACAATTGAAAGAACACCTTTTAAATAAAAAGCAAACGGAAAACTTTCTAGACTTTATCCAAGATGTCTCAAAACCATCTAATACTTGAATACAATAATGAGACTAAGCCCACTCAAAACTATAATAAAACTACAAGAAATAAAGGAACATGTTGGTTATTGTCCTCGAATATATGAGGACTCACCAAGTCTTCATCTTCAAACATCTTAGAAACCTATCCATCGACCATGGAATATCTACATCTTCAAATCATACACTTTAGTCATAAGGGAAAGAAAGGGGTTAGTACAATTAAGTACTAAGTATGGAAACCATGCAAAAACATGTTAAAAAGGACATTTGGTTGAAATTCATGCCCTATGCCATTTTACTAAAACTTCATGAATATTGACATATTAGACATATTACAGAACATAACCAACATATAAGACATTAACCACATTATAGACATACTCAACATTTTTACCACGTAACTCATTTTATCATCCAAGAACCCTTATCTAATGTTACCCTAAGACACACTTGAGTGAGACATGAAGTGACCGCCCATACAACCTCTTCATACACACCTAAGTGTTCCTCTAGGCTACTATAGACAAGAGTCATCATGCTTCATGGTAGCATACTAAGTAACTCACTTCATTAACATAAGTTATTCATTCAACAAGTCATTTAGACCATAAGTCAACATTCTTCTTTAAAGTCATTTAGGACACATTCATGCATTTAGGGAACTTCACACTATAGTCATATAGACTTAGGGAACTCATTTTGGCACCTTCAAAGCCTACTTGTGCCATGTGTAGATAGCATCCCATACTACTATCTACACGTTGTAGAACCTATCAAGTAACTAGAGTTCACACTAAGGTTATCAAGTTCTACATTTAAAGATCCAAGTGTCAAGAATGTTCATAGCACAAATTTCCAAGAAATTCAATAACAAGACTCGCCCAATATATACATCATGTCGTCACACCAAGCACAAACAAGTATCAAGAAGGCATGACGCCCGGTATAAAAAAGGGTCAAAGTCCAATAATCAAGAGAACCAAGAACCATATTAAAAATTGCACTCTAATTTGTACTTAAAATGAACAACTTTCATCCATAAGACGGACTAAAAATCCAGAGTCAAGATGGCAAGTGATCAGAATCAAGAGGCATGCCAAGAGTGACAAAGTCACAGCCACAAGAAGGACAAGGTCCTAGCAAGAGTGTCAGGTGATCAAACAGTCCGTACAAGTGAGCGAGTTACACGAGCGTCTTTAACGTCTTAAAAGAAACCAACATGACAAAGCAAAATGACAAGAGGTAGCCAAGGTACCAAGATCAACTTTCAAATATTTCCGCAGTTAATAGAGTGCAAGTACAAGTTTATACACAAACTCAATGCTTTAGCAAAGAACCAGTCTAACATAACTTTGCGAGTTCAGACCAAAGACCAACCAACGTTTCAAGGTCCTCAACTTGTTCACGAGTATATACAACCTTAAAAATACAATTAAATAACTTTTTTAACTTTTATTAGCTCAGTAATGTTGACGTAAAATAGGATCATCATCACAAGTAAGCCTAGCAAGTACAACTACAACTATGCTCCCAAAACAGTGAATCTGTCCAGCCTGGTACCTCAAGTCGCAAGTTAGATTTGAAAAGGAAAACGACAAAATAAAACTTTGGAACCTTCGTGAAAGATGTAGGTACATATCTAAAGGTTGCAAATAAACAAGAATCGCCGCAAAATATATTTTGTACAAAAATATATATTCAAAACACTACAGCTGATCATACAGGATTTCAATTTCCAAAATCTGGGCAGAACTTGCCCTATGTTACGTCCCATATTTCGTGTCCATAACAGTTAAGTTAGAAGTTAGAGTTTTACATAAACATAAGAGTTGTAGGTATACGAGCTAACTTTCCAAATCATATTTATTCATTGTAAACAAAGTTCTAGAGAACAAGATATGCATAAATTATCAAACACTACTCAGCTCAGAAACAGAGTTCATCACTTACATATGAAAGGAATGTCATAGCCTATCGATTTATATTCAACATAGATTTTCATTTATCAAGAAGAACACCTAAGTCTACCAAGTCAAGAGATGACATTCAACGATATAAAACACTTCACATTCCATCATCTTCATTCATAAGTGTTAAGAGAGAACATACTTTTAATCACAATACAATAATAGTTTATTCAAGCTCACCTTGGGATCACATGAACACATTTATATTCATAACATGATTACCTATACTTCATTAGATTCTCATTCAAATCATTTACATCACATTCACATATATGATATCATGTCAACACTTCAATTCCTCATATAATGCCTTCAAGGCCATAATTATAATACATTCAATAAGTAAACACCTCCACCATAAGTGGATCACACATCAATCTATCACAATTCTATATCAATTCTACATTAACAATGAAGTTAGGTCAACTTA
>NW_026030956.1:432786-461715 GCF_019186545.1 Solanum stenotomum
GGTTAGACCCATTTCCCACTCAATTTGACCCCCTAAATAAGAATATGAGGTCGAATTTCTGAAATCATGCACGGATTTTGAGAAATATGGAAATTACAATTATAAATTATAGGTGTTTCCGAAGCACATTTTCGGGCATTTTTGGGGTCGTTTCAACAGTGGTATCCTATTCTTGTATGTGCCCTTAAGCATGAGTTGTTTCTTTTCCTCTCTTCTGATGGTATGTTGATTGATTCTCATGTCAAAAAGATTATAGTCTTAAGGTTGAGTTTTAATTCATTCTCGTTTGGTTTTAAATGCATGATTCGGTGTGTGAAAATTGTGCTGAAGCTTAATATAGTTTTCTGTATGCCTATGCCTACTCTTTTCCTTCATTTGAAGTTGTGAAAAATGCTAAAACCCCTCCCTTATTCATGTCTGAAAGTTCTGCAAAACAGTAGCATTTTGCTAATATAGTTGACCGATTTGTCATATTCAAATGCTCAAGTTTATTCTATTGATACGTAGTTTCATTATTGCCTTTGTGTAAATCTGTATTGCTTTTTAAACTTAATGGCATCAATTATAACGGTCTGCTCCATTTCTTGATTGACAATGGCCTCCTTGACCTTATATTTGTCTAAGTAAATATGACTAAATCCTCTCTATTTGATCACTATTAATTTAACTGTTTGTTTGCCACCATCTTGTAGTATTTTATTTTATCATGTGAGTTTCGTTTATCTTAAGTAAATATTTTTTAAGTATTGTATGCATTCCTTGTCATATTTGCATAACATTGGCATTGAACTAATCACATGCCTATTTTGTCTTATTTCTTTTTCATGTGTCTTGGTTGTATTATATAGGTTTAAAGTATGCTTCATTACTAATTTATATCTTGTTTTGTTCTTTTTCTATGTGTGAATCGGCTCCTCCCAAGTCCTTGGAGACTCCTTTTCCTTGCATTCTGGTGATTGGGCCTTAGAGGCCTGATTCTATTTTTTTTATCGAGTCAACCGGGTCTTGAAACGACGAACAGGGCAGAAGAGTGATACAGGGGCTGAAACATTGAATTTTAGTTCCGGAAAGCCCAAATAAGGGGTTGTATACACTGATGTACCCATTGTATACATGGGTACACAGTCAAAAATACAATATACAGGTTCAAACGTGGAAGTATAAGGTGAAAAAATACAGAAAATACAAAGTCCGAATAGAAATGCAGGTCCGGAAGTCTGAGAATTAGCGATATACATGGTGTATACATCAAGTATACACTTGGTATATATCATAACAAATGAGAATGAAAAGGGGCCAAAAAGCCCAAGGAATTTTTCAGCAGGTGTAAAAATAGGCAAGGCCCATTTGGGGATCATTTTTAGATATATGACAGGGAAATGAATCTGGGCCCACCAGATTTGAGGATTTTGGCAAATTGGCCCAATTTCATTTCTCTCTCTTTTTTCCTCTTTATTTACTTCTTATTGTATTGACTAACACTTTTGGTTTAACTTAATTAATTCCCCAAAGATAGTTGTTTCTCTTTATATTCAAAAGTTAAAATATTTATTTTTTCTTATATATATAACTTATTTATTACTTAGCTCTATTTTATCATTAGACTCGCCAACTCTTAAGTTGCTTCCCTTTAGAATGATCCCCTTTTAGTTTATTTCCCTTAAAATAACTAATTAGAAAAATAATAGTAATAAGTAAATAAATAAGAAATGAATTTCCTTTACTTAGTTAAAATTTAGAAACTTTATTTGAAAAGTCATTTTAGTCAAATCGCCGGTCAACCGCAAGTTAGCGGGTATTTCGAGGGCCAACACCTTCTCAGGATGTACATTGAACTCGAACCCTTATTTTGAATTGATTTTAATATGTTTAAATCTGTTGAAATTTTATAAGTTTTCTTAATTTCTAAAAATTAAGTGGCGACTCTGTTCTTTTGGAAATTCGATTTCTCTTAAAATCATAAGTATTAATCAATTTCTCGAAAACCTAATCATTTTTCTTTTATTTATATTTCCGAGTAAAACATTGATCTCCCTGCAACTTCCCGCATTCATCTAATGTTTCATGTCTCGGTGCTTCGAAAATGTATAGGCAAACCTGCTAATCAGGTCACACCTATTGATCCATTGGACCAAACTTCCTCTTTGACACTTACTCCTGATGACATTCTTCGCACCAGAACTATATCGAAAGGAGCACATCAGGTGCATCAATGTCTTGTCAAATGGGTGGGTTTACCAATTGAAGATGCTACTTGGGAAGACTATAGCAATCTCTTGAAGCAATTTCCTCATTTGAACCTTGAGGACAAAGTTTGGCTTCATGGGGGCGGCAGTGTAACGAACCAACAGGACAGACTGGACAATCCCAGGCGCAGTACCAGGGACAAGCAGTGCCAAAATACCTGGACCACTATGTGTTCCCAGACCCCAAGGTGAAACCAACTCTTCCAAAATCCTTAACCACTAGATAAGAATTACAGAAGTTGCATGCCTTATAAATAGGAGAAGAACTCACTAGGAAGGATTATGGAAAAACTTGTCTTTCTTTTATTTGCTTAGAATTAGATCTGGAACCTCTCTTTTTTCTTTGTTCAACAAGAAGAGGAACATGTCCCTCTTTGTGGCCTACATCAGTTTATCTTTAATCCAAAAAGTCCTCTTGTTACATCTATGTTTAACAAAAAAAATTAAAAATATAACACTACTATATATGATTTCAGGAGAAGAGCATGGGTTCACGTGAACCCAGTGACCCCTCCTGCATACGCCTGGCCATTGGGTCGGATCAATTCATAAGAGGTATAATTTTCTTTAAAATTAAATTGGTTCGAAAAAGTTATTAATTAGGTTGGATCGATTTATTCATAAGGGGTACGGTTAATTAGTCCGTTGGTTCATAAATTTGTTCTTCAAAATCATAGACCAATTAATAGACTATTGTCCATGCCCTTTTGTGTAGAAAGTTTTTATTTAATTAAAATGCAAGCTAAAATTCACCTTAATTAGACTGAAATTCTCAAATTCATTTAAAGTTCCATCACATTGGGTGATCAGAATAAGTAAACTTAAAAGTGAGAGAATCAAATGTGAATATCATATAGTGGAATGACGTCAAAGCTTAATTCTATGTACCACCAACTCTACTTTGTCGATATTTTATCACAATGTTGAAAGGTAGAATTATGAAAAGAATATCATATAATCGATTTACTATTAAAAACATTAACCCCAGAAAGGAATATTGTGGTATTCTAACAGTAATATTATCTCTTCTGTCTGAATTATGTAATAAGAAAAATAAGTAAATTTTGTTTTATAGCTTTTAAAACTCTTTCAGAAAAAGTTTGTAAGTCCAACTTTTGTTCTCTTTTAAGGCTTACAAGGCTGTTTCGTTAGTAAAAATCCTGAATTGATAAAATTAATTCATGCTTCATTAGATTTTTTGGTTAATGAGTTGGAAAAGAAATTTTATAGAAAACTTTTTTTTTAGTAAATCTTACACTTGCGTGAATTTGAATTAGTTAAGGCTCCAAATTAGTGATATCCAATATCAATGGCGAAGTTAGAAATTTATTACGAAATTATATTTTGACTTTTGAAGACCTCACTGGATTTGACTTAAGCACGTACAGGGACCAATAGCTAACAATGATTTTCTATAGACCATTGACTGTAACATAATATTTAAGCCCAAAACTCAATTTTCAAAGTCGTATGAAATTCAAGTGGTCCTTTTTCCATCCTCATATTTCAATTCCACTCGCAAAATTTAATTTTGTCATCTAAAATATGTCATGACACAGAATGTTATATTAAAAAGGTATTGTCGAAAAAGAAAAATATATACTCTTTAAAAAACAAACTAAAAAGAAAAAAAAAAGTAAAACAAACGGAAAAAAAAGTACTTAATTATACCATAATCTGTGTGGAGTCATGTAGAGACGGGAGGGAATCCAGGCGGTAGACGCAGGATCACGGAAAATTCAATGGTGTTTGCTTAAATTTTATATATTTATTGAAATATTTACTAAATATTTAACTCATAAATTTTAAATTTTTGACGCGACATTGAAGCAAAAAGATATTCATCCAATGTAAGTCCCAAATTCAGTTCACTCTCCACCATTTAAAGTTCACCAAATACAACATCAGAAAGGGACAATCATTATCTTAATTATTAAACTTGTAAAATTTTAGTGTATGAGCAACATACATCATTTATATCTTGAAAATTTTAAACACATGAAAAATGCTCTAGTTTATTTCTAATTAGGGGTGGAAGGAGAATGACAAAGAGAAAGAAAATTATTTCTTTCCATGCTTCTTTTTTTTTGTGGTTGATAAGCTTCAATGAGGGGTTGATTCTCAGATTGTCACTTAACTAGTAATTATTATATTAAAAAGTCACATTTATTTTTTATTTCAATATTTTTTAACAAATAGATTGATTTTGTGAGATAATAACTATTAGTCAAATGACTATATGAAAAATCAACTATGACAAAAAAAAAAAAAGGTGGCTTATAAAAATATATGGCTGTCTTTAACTCATGAATATGTGTGAATATTATTATTATTATTATTATTATTATTATTATTATTATTATTATTATTATTAGTTTTATTTTAAAAATATATACGTTTGTGAGAGATCGATATTGACTAAAATACAAGGAAAATTAACAATTTATGAGAAATATAGTCTTAAACCCACAGTGGTCTCCAAACTTAAACCTTCTTATAAGTCTAATTAATTTAGGGTAATATACTTCTATATAACAACAACGGAAAAGGGTCAAAATTGTCTCCGAACTATATGAAATAGACTATTTATACCCTTCGTTACATTTTGGGATAAAAAATGACCCTGATGTTATCCTAAGAGTCAAAAATACCCTCAAGAGTTAACACCCCAAATTTTTGTTGACGTGGCAAGCCACGTGAGACTAATCCTTCCACCTAAGCGTTGCCAACTAGGATTCACTACAAAAGAACTAGACCTTTAGCGGCAACAACAGTCGCCACAAAAGCCCAGAAAATCGTCACTAAAAGTTTTTAACATTAAATTCTAATTTTGTGTTTTTTTCTTCATTGTTTTTAAAAAATCAAATATGATATCGATTAAGTAGGAGTTTGAAGACACTATATGTTTTATTTTTATGTCATATGTAAATGTATAAAATGTACAATGATGCATTATATATATATAGAAGGAGATTTGAATCGAGAAGTAATTTTGATTATTTTTCGTAATAATATTGGATGTTTTTAATATGGATATTGCAAGTTATTTATTTTAGAAAATTAGGTCGCAATCGAAAATTAATTATCATATTTTTTTGTTGAAAAAATAGGTTTTACTAGCGAATGGTTGTTGGAGCCTTAGTCGCCACTAAAAATCACTCATAACCTTTAGTGGCAATATTTTGGGATTTTGTGGCGACTTTGTCGCCACTAAAAGTCAAGTTCTTTTGTAGTGAATCTTAGTTGGCAATGCTTAGGTGGAGGGATTAGTCCCATGTGGCTTGCCACGTCACTAAAAAATTGGGGTGTTAACTCTTGAGGGTATTTGTGGTCTCCTGGGATAACTGCGGGGGTATTTTTGATCCCAAAATGTAATGGAGGGTATAAGTGGTCTATTTTGCATAGTTCAGGGGCAATTTTGACCCTATTCCGTAACAACAATAACAATATATTTGCCCAATGAAATTTCACAAATAAGGTTTAGAGAAGGTAGAATATATACGAATCTTACCATTACATTGCGAAGATAGAGATGATGCTTTTCGAAAGACAAAGGTAGAATATACACATATCTTACTATTACATCGCAAAGATAGAGATGATGGTTTTCGAAAAACGAAGGCTTAGAAAAAGTAGAATATACATACACATATTAAGTCGTTACATCGCAAAGATAGAGATGATGATTTTCAAAAGACGAAGATAGAATATACGCAGATCTTACCGTTACATCGCAACCAAAAGTGATATTCTTCCTAAAAATAAATAAGAATAAAATGTCTGAGCCCGGGTTCGAACCGGGGACCTCTAGTGTGTGAGACTAGCGTGATAACCGACTACACCACCCAGACAAGCTATTGTGATTTTGTTGTCGAATCATGCAGACCACAGTAATTATATTTGTGTCTAATATATCTAAGTCTACTAATAAAAGCAAGAAGTTAAATATAGTTTCTAATGTCTTAATTTCACTATTCATAAGCATATAATATAATTTCTTTTCTGGTTTCAACTAGTACAAATATTCTGATTCTCAAATTTACATATACTACAAGTTTGGGAAGAATTTAAAAAATAACATTGAATGAGATTTGGCTTCACAAATTTTAGTTTCTTCCCTTATTTGTACTCTATATATAACACAATTCTATCTTCTATTTAGTCTCTTGAATGTATAAGATTATTTCAGGTTTAGTCAAATTCTAGCTTTAAGTTAATTAACCAATAAGGATGTTAATGTACTTGCCTTGTTACATGCATGTTGATAATTGATACATGTAGGTTAATTTAGATGTATTTATTGAGATATGATGGTGAGGCCTGAAAGTGCACAATTTGAAACATCAATAAAACCCAAATGACTTACTCTACAAAGCCCAAATAACTATGTGCCCATCTTTTACTTATTTCAATAAGGAAAAAACTACTATCTTATTTTACAAACATTCCTACCATAAATACTAATCCATTCTATAGTTTGAAAAAGTTACATATTATCTCACTAATGAATAATTTCAGATTTAATTTATTTTAAGTCAGATAACCACTCCTTCAGATTTCAAGTCAGATACTAGACTCATGTATCTTTACTACTAAATACATTCTTAAATGCATATACCTAGGGAGAGACGCGAGCCAGAGAAAGAGAGAGGCGAGTTAGAGAGTCAGTATGCATCTTTTGATACTAGATACATTCTATATCTATATATATATATATACACACACACACACACATTGGGATAGAGACGAAAGAGTGAGGAGAGAGGCAAGCGAGGGAGTCAGTGTATCCTATATACATACGAATCACACCTATATATATATATATATATATATATAGAGAGAGAGAGAGAGAGTGTGTATTTGAAATAAATTACACTTAATTTAACTCGCATGTATTCGAGATACATATATCAAGAGAGAGGCGAGTTAGAGAGTCAGTATGCATCTTTTGATACTAGATACATTCTATATCTATATATATATATATACACACACACATTGGTATAGAGACGAGAGAGTGAGGAGAGAGGCAAGCGAGGGAGTCAGTGTATCCTATATACATACGAATCACACCTATATATATATATAGAGAGAGAGAGAGTGTATTTGAAATAAATTACACTTAATTTAACTCGCATGTATTTGAGATACATATATCTGAGTACGCCAAATACATATACCTGGCGAAGTAAATGTGGTACGGAAGGTAATTTCAAAAACAAAAGTGAAGGCACTTAATTAGACTCTCAACTAGTGCAATTTGCGTTGATTTGCTCTTTCAATAAAGCCAGAAGTGCTCTAAAACTCACTATATAAGAGGTTAGAGGGATTTACAATAATGACCTTGAAAATGAGTGGTCTTGAATTTTTTATTTCGGTTGCCCTATGGACAAATAAATTTTGCTCCATGAACAATATTTTTTATCTTGAAGATTTGCTGAAAGGACGATTGGGGTTCCTTGTAGTCTTGCTTCATTTTAAGAAGGGCAAATGGTCAAATATACCCCTGTAATATTGGAAATAATTTAAATATTCCCTTCGTTATATTTTTGGGTTAAATATACCTCTCTTGTTATACTTTTGGTCTAAATATACCCTTCACGTCATATTTTGGTACTGATTTACCCTTACATCTAACTGAGGGACACATGGACAGCTAAGATTAAAAGAATTCATTCAATTTAAAATAGACGCAATTATGACATAACCCGCCCCGCCCCACTAACATAACTCGATCTAATCAATTATATTGACCTATCCAATTCAGTCTTCAAACAAAGAAAACCTAGTGCATGATTGAAGTTCTCTGTGGTATACATCCTTCTTTCCCAGTTTGTCTCATTTATTAAGCTCTAAAATCTCATTTCCTAATGATGCTAGAAAACTAAATGCTGCAAACCAAAAGCATGGTTAACTTCATTAATAAGATAGCTGCCAACTAACGTGTTCCTTACTGAATTCTTATATTAACTCGTGAATCAAATTTGTACTGAAAAGTGGTTTCTCTCAACAATCGATTAACCATCAAATTAATGGCTAGATAAAAATTACTTCAATGTTTTGTAATTTCCCATTAAACAAAGAAGTTTTCTTCATGTTCTGTTATTCTTCTTTGAAGATTGAATTGGGTGTCAATATAATTAATTAGATTGGGTTATGTTATTAGGATGGGTGGGTTGTATCACAATTGGGTCTATTTAAAATTGAATGGATTCTTTTAATCTTAGCGTTCATGTGTCCCTCAGTTAGATATAAGGGTAAATCAGTACCAAAGTATGATGTGAGGGGTATATTTAGCGCGAAAATATAACAAGAAGGGTATATTTAGCCCGAAAATATAACGAAGGGTATATTTAAACTATTTCCCATAGTACAGGGGCATATTTGACCCTTTGCCCTTTTAAGAATATCCCAAAACAGTCATATTCTCATTTTCGCCAATTATTTCTTCTTAGACAACTATTTAGTATATAACCGTCTCAGACAATTTAAGGACCTCTTAAATCACGTAGGAAACACATTTGCCTTTAATAGGGTGGAGTATACAATGCGAACCCACATTAGTCGAGGCCTCAAAACTGATACAGAACACTGGATAAGAAAAAAAAATGTCATTTTAGCAAAAGTACTTGTAAGAAAGTAATCAAATTCCTCATGCATTTACATGTAATCAATAAAATTATATACTATTTGAATAAAAAAAATGACACCTTCATCAAAGGAATTAAAAATAACAGACAAGCGAGAGAGTCAGTGTATCTCATATACATACGAACCTCGCCTACATATATAGTATATCTGAAATAAATTACACTTAATTTGACTCGCATGTATCCGAGATACATGTATCTGAGTGCGCCAAATTATACATGCACCTGACGAAGTAAATGCGGTACGGAAGGTAATTACAAAAACGAAAGTGAAGGCACGTAATAATTAGGCTCTCAACTAATGCGTTTGTGTTGTTTCGTGCTTTCAATAAAGCCTGAAGTGCTTTGAAGGCCACTCTATAAGAGTTTAGGGTGATTTACAATATTGACCTTGAAAATGAGTGGTCTTGAATTTTTTATTTCGATTGTCCAATGGACAAATAAATTTTTCTCCATGGACAATATTTTTTACTTTGGATCTTGAAGATTTGGCCATAGGACGATTGGGGTTCATTTTAGTCTCGCTTCATTTTATGAATATCTGGAAACAGTCATATTCTCATTTTCGCCGATTGTTTCTTTTTAGACAACTATTTAGTATATAACCGTCTTTTACAATTTCATGACCTCTTAAACCACGTCGGCAACAAATTTCCCTTTAATAAGGCGAAGTATACCGTGCAAACCCACATTAATCGAGACCTCAAAACTGATACAGAACACTCGATGAGAAAAAAAACCCATCACTTTAGCAAAAGTACTTGTACTAAAAGTAATCAAATTCTTCATACATTTACATCAAATCAATAAAATTATATACTATTTGAATAAAAAAAAATAACACCTTCATCAAAGGAATTAAAAATATTAGTAGTCCAATCTTCACCACACAAAAAAAAGAAAGTAAATGGAGTATGAACAACTTTCATTACAGTTAAAATAAAACCATAAAAAACACATAGAAGCAAAATAACTAAAATAAAATAAAAAAAAGGTAGATTATTAAACAAACAAAATGAACTCTACATACAAAGAACTTTCAGTACTAGAAATACAAATTTGTCAAAATTACTTGACATGAAACTGAAGATTGCTCTGCTGATCCATCCTTTGTTTTAGTACCTATGTTCTTGAACCTGAAATAAAAAATAAAAAAAAGACTTTATGTTAAAATCATTTTCGCGATTATATACTCTGAATTTAACTTATATACACTAACTGAGTGATGAAGTTGCAGTATTGTACTTACGTCGAAACCAAAAAGTGATCTGCAGTAATTAGTGTGAGTAGTAAAGACACTACAATTTGATCCACATTCACTATCTTTGATTGAGATATTTGATTTATCAAGCTTGATTGACCAAGGATACTGATAATTTTGAGCTGTTGATCCAACATGTGAAGATGATCTCTGCATTTTCACAGCTCTTGGGACGTTTCGTCCTTCTATTGATGGTCTTCTTCTACTTGGTTGTCTCTCAAATGATGTTTGATCAGGACGTTGCTTTGGTGCACTGTGAGATCGTGCTTTAGCCATCGATGACTTAGTATTCGCCATGTAACTTGGATAAAATGGATACTCATTGTAAAGTGATTCAGGTTCTGCATACTCTGAACGAGCATATGATGAGTATGGGATTCTTGATGGATCAGGTTTTGACATTGCGTTGTTATAGTATTGTGGACTGCTTTGTGTTGTGGGATATGATGTGTAGTCCTCAAAGTGTCCACTGTAGGCTTTTGGACTTTGATCTGTTATAGCTGATGGTACTGGAGAGATTATGTGTTGATGATGTTCTTGATTTGTGTACCCGTTGTGTGTTGAAAATCGATGTTCTGTTCTCTCTGTTTGGCCTTGGTTTGAATAGCAATTTCTACTCTTTGTGTTGCCTTTTGATTCTCCTAAATCCATTTCCACAATCTTGATGTCCTCTTCATAATCCTAATGGTTCATATAGAACAAAAAGGTTTTTTACGAGTCAGATAGACAACCAACTAAGCTACTAAGATTCCTCTGGTTTAGTCATATAACAAAATTATATTGTGTATGAAACATTATAGAAATTTTGATGGAAGGAAAATGAAAATGTGAGACATACTTGATATGAGTGCCTAAATTTGTTGTCCTGAGTAGATTTTCTGTGAACAGATTGTCTTGGATTGTTGGGACTTTCATCTTCAGCCATTCGTATTCGTTGGGCTCGAGCTCGAGCTTGAACAGTCACTAATGCTTGCATACATCTGAGAGTTGCAGCAGCCTGTTTTCTCACTAAATGTCCTCTTACTAAGGCCTGCAACTTCACTAGTCCTTTTAGTGCATTCAAGGCTTTTCTTGCCTGCAGAGAGGTTGTCAATGCAACAGTTATATAAAAATGTAATCTTGGAACATAGATCAGAATGAATTATGATGATTAATTATAAAACTAGTCGAGTTGATTTTTCAGATGATCACGAAAGTCACTTTTGACGTTCTGAGATAATGACAGTTAGTTGTGTGATCATCTGAGAAATCAACCTGAAATTTTCATATTACCAAATAACCACGGAAAACTGCTTGAATCTTGGCTGCTGCATCCTCTTCAAGTGCATAGGCTCTAGCAGCAGTAGTGAGTTGGATCGCTGCTGCTGCAGCCTTGGCAGCGGCTGCAGCTGCATCAGCAGCTGCGGCCGTTGCAGCTGCCACAGATAGAACATGCTTCTTATGGTCATTGTCTGACTCAAGAAGTTCTTGTTTAGCTGTGGTGGCAACGATGTCGGTGCCACTCAAATCCCTCTGACCTGGTGAGGTGGCTGATGACCTCCTGAAACTCCACCTCTTCTTATCTTTAGGAGTTGTTGAAGGGACTGAAATTGGTGTTGTTGGTTGATGTTCATTGTTAGTAATAGAGTTTTGAATCTTTTCTCCTTCTAATTTGTCTTTCACTTTATCCTTTTTCCCTATCAACAAGTTCTTTATCCACCTACCTGTTTTCCCCATCCTTTTTGACAATCTTTTAAGCTAGCAAATGCATTATGAAAAGAGCAAATGAAGAAATGTAACTAAGTAGATTTATAGATAGAAAGAAACAAATGATTTGTTTGGATTTTGGAAGATGTTGTATATATTTTTAACTTCTATCTATTGATATGTCTATATCTTACTTCAATGAATGATTAGCAGCTTTGAATACCAGTTTGGCCTTTTTTATTGAATCAAGAATTCAATGTACTACCCCTCTGTCCCAAAATATAGTGTCACTTTAGCTAAAACAGTATTTTTTTAATGAGCGTGAAATGAATTAAAGCGATGATACGAAGAATATATATGCCTAGGTGTTAACTACTATTGCATTCTATTCTCTATGCTTTGCTGTATTTACCACTTATATAAAAAGAATAAACTAACATGATCAAGTTATTGTCTTGATTGTCTAAAATAAATTAAATTTTTTTTTTTGGAGGAATATAGGGTCATGTGAAGAAAAGAAATAGCAAGGAAACTACCCTATNTTAGTCAGTCCCAAAAAGAATGACACATTTTTATATAAAGTAACAATCTAACTATAAAATATTTATTTTACTCTTAATGAAATGATTTACAGTCACATAAATTTCTATCATTCATTTTGGACCACAAGTTTTAAAAATCTTCCTTTCTTTCTTAAATTCCGTGCCGAGTCAAAGTATCTCATATAAAATAGGACGGAAGGAGTATTTTCTTAATGAGCATGAAATGAATTAAAGCGATGATACGAAGAATATATATGCCCAGGTGTTAACTCCTATTGCATTCTATTCTCTATGCTTTGCTGTATTTACCACTTATATAAAAAGAATAAACTAACATGATCAAGTTATTGTCTTGATTGTCTAAAAAAATATTAAAATTTTTTTTTTGGAGGAATATAGGGTCATGTGAAGAAAAGAAATAGCAAGGAAACTACCCTATTAAAGCCAAGTTGTAAACTTGTGGGGAGATTATGGAATTGGATTCTTTACTCATTGGTGGATCTTTCTTTTTTTCTATCACCAACTTTTTTACCATTTTTTTATAAAATTGCACCCATTATTAGGGGTTTAGATCAGGATAATTTGGTAACTTCAATTTATTTATTCACCTTTTCTGATGCCTATAGTTATTTTATGAAAAGCCCATGTGGAAAAAAAGTCAATGAACATGCAAAATCCTTGTAAAGTACTCTAGTCAAGATTGGAAGTGTTAGGTGCCACTAGGTTGTGTTGATTGGTGAAGTTGGCTCTATTTGAGTTTATTTGTGCACAAACAAGGTATGGTCTATATAGAAAAAATTACTTTTTTTCTAGTAACAGTCGAGAAAATAAGTTTCACAAGTGATATTATGCTTCTTTTCATCTTTTAACGCATCCCATTCCACCCATATACGATGGCAGAATTAGAATTTTACGCTATCAAATTATAGTGACCTAGAACAAGTAATTGTATATAAAATAAGAACATTTTTTTTCTTCATCATATTTAAGTCGAATCCATGATATTTTTGAAGTTTTGTTTTGGTTTTACACCCGGTGTTTGATGCTAGCTAGTAGCACTATTAAATTTGAATCACGCACTGCAGGGCCCATTAAAGAATAACGATTTCCAACATAATTTTCTCCGTACTCAAAGTTCGAACCCAAAACTTCTGATTAAAAGCAAATCAATCTCGTCAATACTACACCATAACTCATGTCGATAACTCCATGATATTTTAACCATTTGGTTATTGAAAGGCAAGGGGAGGGGAGTGGGATGGGGCGGGAGTGCATAGGGACCTACATAATTAGGGTATGGACCTCTTGGGAGGGGTGCCCCATGTGTCATCCTTTTCCAGATGTTGGGATTGAATACTACCACTATCATTTTCACCCCATGCTTCATGATCCAAGGTAGGTAACACTTTTATATTCACTTCAAAACACCATCCAAATACTCTATTCGTTCCATTCATTTTAATTATCGTGCTTATTAAACAAAACTAATTCAAAATTAAGATATAATTAGGTTCTCTTTGCATTTTACTCTCATTATTAATTAATTATTCTTAAAAATAATAATACATTGATTACGTAGTATATATATATATATATATATAAAGTATTCTATATATCACAAAAATTGAAAATAGTACAAAGAAATTAATAATGTGCCAGGGAAGTTTTAATTGAGTAGTTTAAAATTTATTATGGTAATAAGGATATAGCAGTCGGTGGGCAGACATTTACATTAATGCTTGGAAATAGACTTGTTCAACACAGCGACAGATGACATGAATATATTAGGTGTTCAATTATTAATCTCTTGCTCCATCTGTTTATTATTAATACTCCAGTCGTTTGATATTATTTGTCTCATGTTGATTCGATATTGTTTTATATTATTTGGCTCATATTGATTCGATATTATTTTATAAGAAAAAATTAGTTAGAAGTGTGCTTTACTAAACTAATTTTATTATTGATATTTAGAAACTTTATATTTGGTCACTATTACTTTTATGTATTTACTATATAATATTAAGAATATTATAAGAAAAAAATAACAATACTTTCTTAATTTATTAAAATGGATTGAAATATTCGTTTTTAATATTAGAGTCTGACTAAATTTAGATTTGCATCAGAAAATCTCATATCAAGGGATAAAACGCTCTCTAACAAAGATGAAGAAGTTTCTTCTTCTTTAGTTATTACTCTCCCGTCCACTTTTAATTGTCATGGTTTCCTTTTTTAGAGTCAAACTATAAGAACTTAGACTACCATTTTACGATACATTTTTTCATCATATTGATATGCAAAATATTGTAATTTATAGTACTTTTCGTATAGTTTGTGAATGTCTAAATTTTTTGTTTAAAATATTGAATTAATGTAATCTAATTTAACTTTGAAAATTAATCAAATTGAATTTCGAAAAATATAACGTGACAATTAAAAATTGACAGAGGGAGTATGATTATAGATCACTTATTCCTTGTCATATTTAATTATTTTAAAAAAATGAAATTTATGAGTGGTACTTTTTACATATGTACTTACTAAGGGTGTCCATATATTTATTTCTTAGAGAAAATAAATGAGAATTCAATGTCATGAATAGGGGTGTATATGGCCGGGTTGGTTCGGATTTTTTAAATATCAAATTAAATCATTTGTGTTGGATTTTTAAATTTATAAATCAAACCAAACCAATAATTAAAACTCGGGTTTTTCAACCTCGGATTTTTTTGGAGTTTTCGGATTTTCGGGTTTTTCCTGTAAAGTATTCATACAAACATATAATTTACTTGTACTTCAAATATTTCTTTAGTCCTACCAAACAACTATCTAAGGTGTTTCNAAACCAAACCAATAATTAAAACTCGGGTTTTTCAACCTCGGATTTTTTTGGATTTTTCGGATTTTTGGGTTTTTTCGGGTTTTTCCTGTAAAGTATTCATACAAACATATAATTTACTTGTACTTCAAATATTTCTTTAGTCCTACCAAACAACTATCTAAGGTGTTTCTTAAGAAAATAACACAAAATATGATATGATTAACGACACTAAAATATCTAACAAAATAATAATAATAATAATAATAATAATAATAATGAAATCGCGTAAAATAAATATTACAAATTAACAAGTCATAATGAAAATGATCATAATTTAAAAGTATTAAATCATGCTAAAATAAGTTTAATAAGTATTAGTTATATGAATAAATATTAAAGGAAATTAAAATTAGATAATGTATTTTAATTGTCTAAACCAATGTAAAACTAAACAACAAATATTCAATATTATTGTCATTCTTAGTGTTGAATTGATTTTCTTTTTGAATTAGTATTAATTTGATTTTGATTTAAGCTTTATTATAATTATCAACATGTGTGGACTATAATATTTATTGAACCATTCAGAATTCTAAGTTTCAAATTTGAAATAATATACTAAAAGATAAAAACTATGAAAAAGTATAAGAAATATTTAAAAGTTATATCAAAGTAAATATTTTTATGTATAAAATAAAATTTTAAAATTATACATATAATGTCGGGTTGGTTTGGTCTCGGGTTGGTTATTTTTTGTTAAAACCAAACCAACTCAAATATAGTCGGAATTTTCTTTTTCAATACCAAACCAAGTTAAACCAAATCACTAGTCGGATTTTTTTTTTTTATTTGACTCAATTTGCGATTTGGTTCAATTTTATACACCCCTAGTCATAACTTTACATTCAAAAACTTGGATATTGACACTCTTAATTAGTGAGCGTTAATTCAGTCATTAATATTTTTTAATTTTTTTCTAGAGTTAAATTTTGAAAATCATGTTTGATTGGAAAATTTCACTATTCAATTTTGTTTTCATTTTTTTTCTCTTCAAATTACTTATAATAATTTTAAAATAACTTCATTTTTTATTTATGGCCAAACATAATTTCACGTTTTAAATACTCCCAATCCATATGCCCAAATCTAAAACATCAATTATTTTGAACCCAAAAAGTAACTAGGGATGAAGAAAGATAAGTTTAGTTGGATAAAAGAGATATTAGAAGTGGTCATTAATGGATTAGAGGTTGAGTTGGCTTTTTGTTAAAAGTAGTAATTAATTAGTTGGTGCATGAACATTGATTAATAAGGGTCCAACTCCATGAAGACAAATAGCATATGGTTAACATTTGATGTTCCATTAATGGAATATAATTTAGTTAATGATAAGTGATTAGTTGGCAATCACATGTATTGTTTAACATGTTCCCCTTAACCTCTAATGTGTTTGATTTGATGAATCACTATAGCTATTTCTTGGCCTTCTTTCTTTAATTTTTCTTTTTGTGTTTAACCTTTTGATTTGATTAATCAAGGAATTTTATTTATTCTTGTTGTAATTTTACAATATCACAAGTCAACAAGAGTGAGTTACTCAGATCCGAGTCACAAACAGAGCAATAAGATGAGAGCCTAGAATAAAAGAAAAAAAACACAATTACAAATTATATTTAATTTTGTGTCTCACACGACTACTAATTATATCATAAAAAGTCGACTCAAATCTTTTACGATTAGGTTTATAAATTATGGATCCACTTTTTTCTTAAATAAGAAAAATCTCATACTATTAGTATTAGTTGTATGAGATATCGTAATAAAGATTTTCAACTCAATGAAGATGCTAGAGGTGTGAAATTGACGAGTGAAAAATTGAGTTGACTAGAGTCAACCACCTAAATTAAGAAAATTGCAAATTATGGATTTTTTTATAGAAAATCATTGTGAAAGCCACTTTCATGTATGTACTCCTTCATCTTTTTTTTTTCTTTTTATCTGGAAAATATTTGCTCCAAATATATTTTTATTTTTTAAATATCAAGGCCAATATGGCAAAAATAAAATATTTATATGAAGTGTGTGTATATGATACGTATCAACTATCAAATCATGTGGGCACCAGTCCATACCCCTTCAGAAACATTCTGTACATTTTGTGTCGTTACATATTTTTTGTGATTATCTACTTATTGATTAAGGGTATCTTGCCTAGAGAGGAAAATATTTTTCGAAAAATATTTAATATATGATAGTTCAAATTATTATCTCCTATCTATCCATCAAACGCCCCGATCCCCACTCCTTAACCATCCCACCTCCAACCTCATTCTCCGTCGATCTTATCACGTTCGTATAATATTTAACTAAATTATACATCAATGTTTATGAAATACTATTTTTTTCACTTACTTACTGAAATACTAGAAAATAAATAAGAAATTAACTTGGAACCATTTTTCTTTGTATCAAACACACATAAACGAGTAATTAATAATAGGGAATATATAGATTGATATTCTTGGATTGTCTGGTTATGAACTAACCACATGTATTTATTAGAGTATAAATATATATAAAAAAATTGCTAGTTGCCATTTTAATTTTTGGGCGTGTACGGTGTATAAATAAATAATTAAGCCTTACGAATTATTTGTCTATATATATTCCTAGTCAAAATTATTGTTGAACACAAAACCACATGCATTTGTTCCTTTGATCGTAACTGTTGTTTTTGTCCTTTTTTTTTTTGGTCGTTATCTTGAATTGGCTCTATTATAATCCAAAAAATCCCACCCCATTAAATTTTTTTTTGTCTCTATTTGTGTATATGACAAAGATGTTTACATCGAGAGATACCAGATTTATTTCTCATCACGACATTGTGTTCCCTTTACGTACGTAGTAATTGTTATGAATATAATTTAACTTAGTTGGAGGACCTATGTGAGAAGATGTCAAATTACATTTGGGATTCTAGGAAGATTTCTATATATATATATAAGAGGGAAATACTCAATTAGGGTTATGCTATGAACTTGTCTCTTATTTCTTAGTTTCTTAGATTAATCTGGAACCTACCCCCATTCTTCCTTTTTATTTCTACTTCTTCCTTTGGAAGGATTGGCTACTAGTTTGAGAATGATGAACTCTTATAATTGTATGTGTAATTCCAATTATCCATTTGAATACAATATGAGTTCATTACAGTAGTGTTGGTATTGTTTCTATTAATTCGTATTGTGTTAATAGATACACATCGGAAAATTTGAATTTAAAATTTATAGATTTCTAACTATTGATTTATGTGAATACAAAATGATAATCTAAAATCTAGATCCATCCATGCTAACAATTTTACGAGAAAGAATAGGAAGTCAAGTATTGCATTGCATCATGTTTTATGAAAACGAACGGATCATGTGGGATATTCATGCACTAAATGATGCTTGTCCACCTTGGAATTTAGACGAATTTAAATACGGTGTGAATGAGAAATAGAGTGGAAAAAAAAGAACTTGAGAGCTTGGTATAAAGGAGGAGTCCAGGGACGCCGCGGAGGGGGGGGGGGGGGTTATGGTAAAAAATATTTTTTTATAGTAGTAAAAATAATAATTCTAATGCATAATATTGTATAGTATTAGGTAGCGATTATGATTATTTTGACGGTCAAATATGAAACTTTCCAAAAAAAAAAAAAGGGAAATTTACATAAATATGCTATATTAAAAAAATATTTACCATTTATAGCAATAACATTTTTTTTTACTTGATCACTTTTAATATATTTATAATACAATTTTAATACATATTACAAAGAACAATTTTATTATTCACTTATAATACAAGTTTTATTGATGGATAATACATTTATCACACATTTTAATACACTTATAATACAATGTGCCAATTTCTTACCAAACAAACATAATATATTTAAAAAAACAGTTATAATACATATATATTGTTATGTGTATATATATACATAATTCACTGTTAATACATATTGCAGATTTAACATAGTATTACTATGTACTACTATAAATGGTAATAAATAAAAAGTATCGCTAAAATCAGTAATTATTTATGGGAAAAAGGATAAATATACCCCGAACTATCATAAATGGTATGTTAATACCCTCCGTTATACTTTAAGGTTGTATATACCTTTAACGTTACTCTTTTGGATTGTGTATACCCTTAAAATTAACAGACGGACACGTGGCTTCATCTCAACCATTTACTCGATTTTATTTATTTATTTATGATAGAAGGTACTCATCCAAGTAATTTTTTCAAAAAAAATAAAATGATGGGCACTCACAATAGTGGGTCTGGGCTGTCCACTATGGGCCGTGATAACTGGACCAAATTAATTGTCTTCGTAAGGCCCAACAAACTCAGAAGATTAACAAGAAAATTGTTAGGCCTAACAAAGAATTTATTTTGTTTTAGTTATACATAAGCTCCTGTTTTTTTGTGTAGTTGGGTTGGGGGAGGAGTCGATCTATAGGAAAATATGTACAATATTGGCACAATATATAAACGTATCCTTCAACTGGGGTTCCAACTGATATATATATACTCCAATTTCGAACGTGCACAACTAGACACTTAAACATTATATATATACATTCTAATTGAGAAAATACAAATCAATTCGAGTGTATGTCACGTGAATTGCCACGTGTTATGCCACATATAATGTCAACTAAAGCCCAAGTTATAGAGCATATTTATGTATACAACGAAAAACTTGATTTTCTATTTATACAATTTTCAACTGCACCATCAAGACTTATTTGCAAAATATTTGGAGTCTTAGTCATCTAGATTTCGTAGATAGACGTGCATCTCATTATTAATTTTAAAATTAAATATAACAAGGTACATGTAAAATACACTGATTTAATTATTCCAAAAGAAAATACTTCTAGAATGTTGGAGGAATTAAAATTAGTCATTTAATTAGAAAAATACTCATTTTGTCTAATTAAGTGGCTTAAATAATCTCTTGACCATATCTATAAATAATTAATTAATGTGATCACGAGAATACGTCAAAAATCCGCTAACGAGTAACGACTAGAAAATAGACAAGATCTAGATTTCTAGTGCCGATTTATTAATTACTATATAAAATTAAAGTTCAGTTTTTTGGTAAATGACAATTTTATCTAATATTAGCCGTTAATTTAAAAATATAATATTAGTCATTAATTTAAAAATATAGTATAAAGATAAAATAAAAAAACGTGAAGCGCTGGTGCTATAAAGTTTGGGTATAGGCTTGTGAAACAAACAAGCTTATTCCCATAGGTACTTACAAAATTATGAGAAGTAATTAATGAATCATTACTCATACTTTTCTGTTTGAGATTTTTTTTATTCGTCCTTAATTACTTGTACACTTTTGAATTGATTCACCTATTAAGAAAACAATAATTGATATAATGAGTTTATCATATTACCCATATTAATTATAAAGTGGATGAATTAAAATCTTAAGATTTTCAAAAAGTTCTACATTTTTCAAAGTAATAAATTAAGGGTATAATAGAGAAATTGTTTTTGTCCTTTTTTTTTTTTACCCTCCCCTAGGAACTCCCACCCCTTTTTGCTCCCTTGGTGACTCGAACTCGCAACCTTCGGATTGGAAGTGAGAGGTGCTAACCATCTGAGTTGTCAAAATGAACAAGTAATTAGGGACAACTAAAAAAAGAAAAGTGGACAAGTAATCAGGGACAGAGAGAGTTAATATTAAAAGTCTTTCGAGGGAAACACTTTCAACTATAAAAAAAAGGTCAGAAAATTATCTATCATTTGACCTTAGATTTTGAATTATATTTTAAAAGTTTATATTCAAATATCTAAGTGGTTATAAATTTTGAAATATAGATTAAAACACAATTTCAGATTCTAAAAAACATAACTTTTAAAACTCAAAGTTTTTCAAATATCAAGTTTTAAATCTATGATCAAAAGTAAACTTTAGAATTTGCACATCTAGTCTATGAGAGTAACAATTATGACATTGAAAAAATAATGTAAATGAAATGAATTGTGATGTATGAAAGTGGAAGTAGGAGGAAGTTAGATAATTAAATTTTGTGCTCGAGTTGGCCAAATGGTTTGCATGAAGAGGTATGTATATTTATTTATGAATCAATAAAAGTCAAATAGTGCCCACCATATGGTAACAATTATGTCAGCTACCTCTACCTAATTTATGAATTGCTGCCTTTCATTAATGACAATTATGGGCAGCAAATGGAGAAAAAAATTAATCTCCTTGTGTGTGATATAGAGAAAAACATTTTCATGGAGAGGAAATTCTTTTAAAAGATAAATGTATTCTAGTTTTATTTTTTTTTATGTTTGTCTGGTCAAAATATTTTCTTTAGGTGAAAGTTTTAAAAATTGGATTTTTTATTTTTTTTTTAATACAGAAAACAAGTTTCATAAATTACATTTTAAATTGATAATCTCATTTCCAACCCAAGCCACTTTCGAACATTAACACCACTCTATTACCACCTCCACCCATCATATATATTACTTACTAGTCATAGTATTTATCTAAATTATATATTAATATATTTTAATTGCATACTTACTACTAAATAATAGAAATAAGTTTTAATAACACGTATTTTTCAAAACATATTTTCCAACATACCAAACGCACCACAAATTTATACCCTATTTATTACTTATTCCAAATAGGAAAGGGGGGAATCTAACAGCATGGTTATAAAGTCAATGTATATTTATTAGGTGAGCTCAACGAAATTGGTCGGTATGTGGCATGTGATAGGCAGAGTAGAAGTCAGGATTAAGAGTTTGGGGGTTTTAAATTTCATTAATAATCATCAATTAATTTTGTTAGGGGTTTAAAAAGTAATATACACATATATTTAATTAATTTTCTAGTACAAATATAGAATCTACGGAACAGCTATTGGGTTCGTCCGAACTGATGAACCCCAACCCAGCTCTGCCTCTAGTGATAGGTATAAATTTTGTTCAATTTTATATCAACAACAACTCTATTCTTCGGACATGTGCTAGCTAGATTCACTCTACTACAATAACTTGCAAATTATTAGCTAAGTTTGATGCGACGAGCTCTATTAAAAAGACATTGACAAAAGAAATCAATCTCTGACTTCCCGTTTAAAATATCATCTATTACACCAACTACCTAAAAAAAATTAAAAGGTACTAACTAATTCCAATCAAAAAAAGTAATAACAGATATCACGTACAAAAACTTGAACATGACAAAATAACCCTTGATGTTTAGTAGTAAGGTCCAAATTTGTCAAAAAAAATCCAATTTTTTGTCACTATCAATTTGTTAGTGGTTAGTGGTTTCCAAAATAAAATTATTTTCAAATATATAAATATGTAATTCATTCTAAACAAACTAAAACGAAATAAATTTCATATTTTTATTAAATAATTTTTCAATCTATCAATGTAATTTGACCCTAAAAATTACCAATTAACATTTGTATAGAGAAGAATTACCCTTAATTAAGTTTAAATAGTTTGATAATATAACTCTTTTTACGCTGTCAATACACAAAATTTATTTATTTAAATATAAGATGAAATATAAGGTGCATTATAATTAGATCAAAATTTCAAAAAGAAAAGAAAAAAAATAGTGGTATTTGCAACTGTAGCACGTTAGTTAAGACAAACCGTGCAAAGTCAAAAGGGCAACTTCACAGTTGCACGTAAGCTGAGTCCTGAGACACAACATATTATGAGAATTTTATACTAATTTAATAGTGTTAAGAGCTAGGAGTAATTATATTATATTTTTATTTTTTTAAAATTACAAAAACTTCTTAAATTTAATGGAATTCAGATACATATCAAAACGTTTATATCGCGTTTCGATTTTAGATACATCACTCAACGTCTCGATACATTGCATTTCGATTTTAAATATATCAGTCAACGTCTCAATATATCGTATATATTATGATGCATCGCATAATGTGATGCATCCGAGAGTATGAATATTTGTAATTTTTTCAAATGGTAAAATTTTTTAGAGGATATGATAGATTAAGTTGTGTATTTATGTAATTTTAGCATATAACAAACAGCGATCGTTTGAGATTTAAAAATAGTTAGAAACATATTTCACTAAAATGAAAGGTAATTTTAGAAAAAAATAATTAAGAAAATAATGATTGGTGTAGTGTGTTTACCATTTTATCCATATTAATCGATAGTTCTTAAAAATATTTACTCTTTAGATTTTTCAAAAACATTAACTTAATCATAATAAATAAAGAATATAATAGGAAGAAAAAAATAGTTCTTCCATTTCTAAAATCAAATTAAATTCATTTATTTTGAGCCTTTAAAAATGTATTAACAATACATGTATATTATATTAGAGTAAGCATATTAATTTCTCTTAATTTAATATAAACATTCCGCACCTGTATGTATTTATTGAGATTGGAGTATGTAACGGTTATGCTGGTCTGAAAAATAAATTTATATTTTTCTACTATATTATTATCCCACAAATTATGCCTTCACCTCTAAAATACTCCACTTATTTCTCACGAAACATAAATTTAATTAGTAAAAACAAAAATTAAGAATTAATTTATTTTAAAAAATAAGAATCAAAATATTACTTACTTTTTAAGACAAATTATTCTTTTTGTTCGATCTTTTTCAATCTTGAGTCTGATATTCATATTGAAACTCGAATAATTTAAATCATACAAAACTCAATTCAAAAGAAAATGCTTTGAAAAAATATAATATTCATATTTCGAATTTGAGGCCTCTGATTATTAGTTACCCAAGAAAATCATCAGTCATCTTTCTCCTAGCATTTCCACATATGACCACATTAGTATTTTTCTAAATTCCCACGTCTTCAGAAACTTCCATTTGAAAAAAAAAAAATACCCTCCATCTTCACCCATTTAATACCCAAAAATCTCACACAAAAACCCATCAAAAATTCAGCTGATTCTTGATTTCAGCTATGGCTTCAATTCATATCATTGCAATTTTCTCTCTAAATCTTCTTTTTCTTCTACCAATATTGTCCTCTGCAAACAATGCTCTGCCTCCTATCTTCTCCCCCATTTTTGGTAATTCCTAATCTTGACCCCAAACTCAGTATTTTAGTCAAAGTTTTGATTTTTATCAAATGGGGTTTTCTTATTTCCCCTTTTTGTTTGATTTTTTGAATTGGGTTTTGTTAAAGATTCAATTTTGATGGAGATTTTACTGTTTTTTTTGTTTTTACAGATAATGTGTGTGAAAAAGTGAATTGTGGTAAAGGGAGTTGTAAAGCTTCTTCAAATGCTACTTTTGGTTTTGCGTGTGAATGTGATGCTGGCTGGAAGCAAACCAGTTCAGAAAATGATAATTTTTGGAAGTTTCTTCCTTGTGTAGTTCCCAATTGTAAGTACTGTTCTTACAACGATCTCGAGTTAATATACAATAATAATTGGATTCGATGCATTTCTAGATATGTAGTAGAATTTCTCTATATGTTTATATGATGTAATAACTTGTTGTAAGTGTGAATTAGTTACCTAAAAGTAAGGTATGACCTTAGTATAACATGTTACAAAACACACTGTCATATATTGGTATACTTTTTAGCTCCCATTTGCCATAAATTTTGAAGTTGAAACTTGAAATTTGAAAATTTGAGTTTCCAAAGTAGTGATTTTTGGAATTTCAAGTTTTTCGAGTAAAGTTTCAAAAATAAAAAAACTGTGGAACTTGAAAATTTTTGAAGATTGGATTTTTAACTGATCAAATTTTATGATCTAACAAGTATTTGAAGATAAAATTTTCAAAATCTATGGCCAAACGTTAGAATAGTATAATCAACTTCTTTGTTACGTCTGTTGGATTTTTGTGTTCTTTGTTCTTTTATTACCCCTTTAAATGAGTAGACAAATCTACCTCTGCTTTTTTTGTTCAATTTTATTTTTGAATGCTCTTCTCATCAATTTAAAACCTATTTGCACATAGCAAGACTCTGAATTGGCATGTTTGAAAGTGGAAATAAGAAGTTCAAATGAAAATTTTACATGGATTGATCATGAATTCTGATTAAAATTTACAGTTATTAATATATTCGTTATGAGCAAAAAATCTAATGGTAGTTCTTGATATGTTGGATGAAGTTCTGTTTTTCATTTCCGTTGTTTTTTTCTCTCATGTTATCCCTGAAGTATTTGATTTCCAAAGGCAGAGTTGCACTTCTGTTATAGTGAAAGTTCGTACGCGTTGTATTAAAAGCGACACTTAGAACAATACATCTATTAAATGGAAATCGTGTTTTTTCAACTTCTTTGACTTCTATGACTTCTGATGTATTTTGTTCACACAAAATTGCTTAGTCTAATAAAATTGATTGATTCAGAAAGCTATAATCAACATGCTCCACATTGGAAACAAACTCTAGCAAGTAATTGTTTTTATAATCAAACTATCATTTTCATTTGGACTTGTTCCAGTTTTATCTTTTAGCTTGATTGAAATGGTTACCCAAATAAACGATCAGCGTCTTTTCCATTCCATTCATTATAGCTTGTAGTCATTTTCTTGATATTGATGTTTTCTCTCTGCAGGTACTGTAAATTTCTCCTGTGGAGAGGAGGCTCCTCCTGCTCCAGCCCCTGATAGACGCTCTAATACATCGTTCTTTGAACGTAATAACAATTTGATATTCCTTAAGTTATGCTACACTTTTCGTTATCAGGAGTAGTTATTGAAGATGTTATTAATTTTGTTTCTTTTTTGTTGTGATCTTTCAGCGTGTCATTGGGCTGATTGTGGAGGAGGCTCGTGCAATAAGACCTCTCCCTTCACATATTCTTGTGCTTGCCAAGAGGGTTACTACAATATACTCAATCAAACTGGTTTCCCTTGCTTCAGAGAATGTAAGAACTATGCTATTCTTCCACCGATTTAATTTGTTTGTCTGGTTTTAACTTGACACGTAGTTTGAGAAAGTAAGAAGACTTTTGAATCCTGTAGTTTTAAACTTAAGATAAGTAGAATGTACAGAAATGTTTTTTTATTCTTGTGGTCTTAAACATGTCATGTGAAAAGTTGCAATTAAAGCATTGTCTAAAAAGGAAAGAGCTTTGTATTAGACAGAAAGGAAAGTAAGACAAATAAATTGAAACGGAAAGAGTAGAAGTGTAGTCAGATAGTTGTTATGAATGATTACTGATTAGTCTTTGTTTAGGAAAAAAATTGACTCGTGACCACCATCTTGATAAATGTAATAGGTGCTCTCGGAATGGATTGTGCTCAGCTAGGTTTTGATATAACGAACAAGACATCTTCTCCTCCGAGTTTGTCTGATGACAGCAAAAGTATAGGTAAGCATAACTCTGTGAATGTGGCCATTTACTTACTCTTCATTTCATACTCTCAAATGCTCGTGTTTCCGTTTCAAAGCATGCTGAAAGTACCTAGCTGTGCTTGTATATGAGTAATCTTTAACTCAATATGCAAGACTGCAAGTTAACTAATCGATCCCAAATTTTGTATTAATTCCGTTTCTTTCTTCTTCTGTGTAAAACAGCTATTTCGGTTTTTGGTGGTGGCTATGGCTGGTTGATCATAACAGTTGCATCTATCGCTTCGGTTTTGTTGATATAGTTGCTCTTGCATTGATGAATAAGCAAGTTATTTTGCAGCTAGTTTGGCTTGGGATATCATAATTTGTTAATCTGATACAAATGATTTAGAAAATTTTGCTTTGTTATATAGGCCATAGGCAGATTGTATTCCACTTTCTTATGACATTGAGTTATATGTATTCCCTGTATATAACATTCTGGGGTTGATATTTTTGAAATTTTCGGACTACTAAATTTGATGAAAGATTGGACATTCTGTACATTTTATGTTATTTTAGCCTTTATAAAATTATTTATGTTTTGTTTGGAGTGAATGATCAAAAACACGCCTAAACAACTAAAACCTTTTGACGAGGTTCGTACCTAAACTATCATTGTTTCATTTACTTGGTTAAACTATCACTCCATTTGCATAAAAACATGTTGATGCTAAGTTGGCCTACTACATGAGCCTGTTGTCGTTGGGAACGATTAGTTGGGTAATTCAGTATTGAAGTGTGTTTTAATACAACAGGAGTAATAGGTTTAGCAGGTAATTAAGGGAATGTAAAATAGTTGAGGTATGAAATTCTTGAAAATTTAAGAGTTCATATAGATGTGTATTTCACCGTTAACTCTTTAAATGTGTATAATTCATTATTTATTTCACCTTTTATCCTTACTCAATAAATATTGAAAGAGATTAATATGATGAAAAAAAAAAGAAATAACTTCAAATTAAATAAAGATAAATTTACCCACTTCAAATATGCAGTGTCAGAAGTGGCCATTTTTATTCTGAAATTTTATTCCAATCAAACATGGAATTAACTTATTCTAAAGTTAATTATCTCTAAATAAGTAACTTATAAAGAGCACAGATTCACTACTATGATTTAAAAGTTTGTGTCAAATTGGGCTGAAACCTATGAAACAAACAGAACTTTAAACATGATTTTATATGGACTTTTTGTCTTGGGCCCAAACTTATGTAACATCTTAAGTTTCCTAATTGTGATTATGATTTATATCAAGTGACCACATTTGGTATGGGACAAATGGTATAATATATAGTCACATTTTTAATCAGTAATTTTATATTTTAATGTGGAGATAAACTTTGGATAAATACGTCCCTTACATATTGCAAAAGAACTCTAAGATATAAATAGTCAAACTCCATGATTTTTTCAGATAGATTGAATTGTTGTATTTTAAACTCACAAATAAAATTCCTTAAGTTTGAACTAAAATTACCACATCTTCCAACCGTCAAGTAATTAGTGCTAAGTATAAACTGAAAAAAAAAAATTACTGTCTTTATTTAAGGAGTAAATGTTCTTTGAAAATTAAACACCATTAAAATGATGAAGTATATAAGAATATAGATAGCTAGGAAAGCGCATAAATTTGTGTTAAATTTCAAAAGAATTACTTATTTTGTGATAATTTTTATTATTTTAAGACGAAGAGAGTAATTTATTTATCTTGAATTTCAATACAATAAATAATTTTAAATAATTATTTTTAAAAAAAATTACAACATAAATTTTTAGATTATTTGGCAAGCAAAAGCTTACCTTAAAAAGAGCAGCAGACCATTATAAATGTTGTACGGCGCTCTTCCTTAACTGGCGGCATACTGCCACATGAAACCTTAGAAAGTTATCTACACCTACTAATTATACACACACCTACCTACCTACCTATTTTTAAAAAAAATTCTGCTCCATATTAAAATTTCAACTAAATTTGAATCATAGACTCAAGGACTCGTTAAGTGATGATCCACTCAACAAATTTTTTATTCACACAACTCAAATTTGAAACCTCTGATTACGAGTGAAATAGTCTCACCATGCATCGTTTCACCATAACACATGTTTGTACACCTACTTACCTAGATTCATACTCCCTCCGTCCCTATTTACTTGTCCATATTTCCTTTTTTAGTTGTCCCTATTTAGTTGTCCATTTTGACAAATCAAGAAAGGACAACAAATTTTTTCCTATTATACCCTTATTTACACTTCTTGAAAATTGTAAAAGTGTATGTTGTTTCCCTCCAATTTATTTCACTT
>NW_026030956.1:462362-508902 GCF_019186545.1 Solanum stenotomum
AGATTAAGTTCGTAACAAAAACAAGGGGAAAAAATATCCACGTAGAAGCTAACATAAATTATATAATATTTGATTAGTTTTTTTCTCTTTGTTCATTTAATTATTTCGATCTTAATTAGGTAAGTAATCTCTTAAAAGTATTCAAGACTTGATATATAATCTCAAATTATTAAACTCAAATATCAAATATTGTATTGATTCTATTTAGTGACTCAGGAAAAAATATCAAAAAATTATTATAATAGCAATGAAATAGCCACGAAATTGATGCTATGTATTCTGACTTATTTAGTGATGTAGATTATATAGATAATGTGACCCTATTATTAGCTCTCCATCTCTATCAATCATCAATCCACAACTGTTCACGTCTCTGGTCATTGCAGCTACTGGCCATCTTTAATAACAATAGTAATATGTGTAAATCACGATCCGTTAAAAAATGACAAAAGTCCCACGTTAGAGGTTTATGAGATGGGTGGACTCGTTATAAGGTTTGGACAATTCTCTTCCCTTTGAACTACCTTTTAGGGTGTGAGTTCGGCTTAAGACATAATTTAACAACCGCATTGTTAAGGAACATTATTGAATCATATAATTTTATGTATTTAAATTTGAAATTTGACTACTTATATCATAAATATTGGTTTTTGTGTAATTGATAAACAAAAAATATTTTTACATGCGTAAAGGTGTGGGTATGATATGATTTAGACGTTTTTTGAAAAGCCAAAAATCATATTTCTTTATCATAAAAATAAATATAAATTATATTATCGATTATCATATTATTAAAATCACACTTAATTTCATATGATAATTAACATAAAAAAAATTAAAAATTGAAACGTAAAATTTCAATTCCGCATGATATAGTAATAAGGCCACCTAAATAGATATTCCAAAAAATATATAGAAGCAAATTGTGTGGTTCATGTAAATCTACAAGGAGAAGAAAGTTGGTGGAGAATTTATTTCTTTGTTTAATATAATTGCCCTCCTCCAGAAGGAACTCCTTTTTTATTTGATATTTGGTATTTATATCAAAATTTGATTAATTTGGATTTGAATCACGTACGACACCATTCTGAAGAAAGTACTTTTTACCAAGGAATTTTAGCAGATTAAAAACTTAAATGCGAGACTTTCAATTATAAAAAAGCAATTATATTCACTATACCACATTCTTTGCAGTCGCTGCGTGTCCCTGTCTAAAATTTATTTCTACTTTTGGTTACTATCCCAATCTTTTTATATGTCTACTCATTGACCCACCAAGATATTTTTTAAAATTTGAATTTCATAGTATGAGTTCAAGGAAATGACAAAACTAGTCTCTTTAAGTTTGGAGTAAGTTTAAAATGATCTTTAAATAATATAATATAAAAATATTTTTTATCTTTCAAATCTGTTAAGGGTGAATTCACACCTTTTGTTTGTCAAATAGTATATAACAAACTCAATTTAATAGTGCCTCAAATTTGAGGTGTAATTTTTTCTAAAAAAAAAAAATAATTAATTTTGGTGTTTAAGATTTTTGCATTTTTTATCTTGGGATTTCTGAGATTTGAAGTCCCTTTCATTTGTCAAATTAGAAAACAATTTTTGATGTGAATAATTGACTTTTTTGGAATTTTCGAAGTGTTTAATTAGAGGAATTAATAGAGTTTTCATTTGGGTACACTAATATTGTCATTTATTGATGACAATGAAACCTTTGACAGATAGTACCGTACTATTATGTTTTTTTCACTAGAGTATTGACATAAATTTGGATAAAACTTCAATCTTCCAAAAATGTTAGAAATATTACTTAATTTTATTTATAGAAACTATGAACATATGATGTTGATACTTTACAGCGGAATTTGCACTAGATCATGCATAAATTAATGTCTAGTTTAGACGTTGTTTCAACGGAGATCGTCAAGCACATTCATTAGATTCAGTTGGCCACACACTTATATAGTTGATTTCTACGCAATATACATACACATACATTCATCTTCTGCTTTGAAAACACAGTTGAGAGTTTAATTGAACATTAATGTAGGTAATTAACGTTGATCAAGATCATACATTCGAAGTGTATGATGTTAATGAAAGGGAAAAAAATGCCCATGATATATATCTATTTAATTTTTTTGTTCACAAAATTGTTTGCTTCGATGAAAAAAAAGGTTGCACTAATATCTAAACATAAGGTATTAAGGATTAAGCTTTTAGGCCCATCATTTGCTTTAATTATTGGATTAACAAACTATTGCCCTACTACCCATCAAAAACCTAAAAAAATTAAAACCCAATAATGGCGCACTTATAAAGAAAATTAAAAAGGAAAAAGGTAACTATGATAAAATACTTGAAAATACAATTTTTGAAACCAAAGGAACAAACTAATGACATGATGATTACTGAAAAATAAAAAATAAGAATGGATATATAATATTCTACTTTAGGATCAATTATATAATCAAATCCATCACCTATTATTATATATTCTTGATTAGTGTTCATTATCCTAATGACTAACCATCCTTTTTGCACTTTAAGGAGAGGCTATATTTGTGATTATTGTCCCCTTAACACATTTTAATAATCACAATTTCTATGAGCCAAAGAATCACCTAGCTTTACGTAAATATATTTCATAAAAAATAATGAACTATTATTCAAAACCAAAAAATTACTTTACTTTGTCCAAGTATATGTGAAAAGTCCAGATCGGTTCTTTAAGGAATAAATAATATTTTTAATATTATTTGGGTAATTGTTACCTTTTGGTTTAGTTTTTGAAATTGAGTTAAGCTCAAGATTAATTTCTTTAAAATGGTATTAAAGCAAGACTCGTCTCAATTTTTAGTTCTGACGTTTGACCTTATATTAAATTGTTCACGCACCAGATGTCCAATCCTGAACCTGAGGATGTTGCTGGTGGGGGAGGGGGTGACGAATCCCACATCGACCTTTTAAGGGATGAACTATCTCCTTAATATAGCTAGGGAAATTGAACCCTCAAAACAATGTACGTTACATTAACCAAATGAGCGACTAACATTTTCGATTAATAATTTTTTTGGTAAAAAATAGATCAATAACTTTTTTGATATTTGGGCATAGTTGAGTGGTCATTTCTGATATTATAAGTGGCCACTACCCAATATTGCATTTATGTTAATTCATTCTTGATTGGTAAATGTCACACCAACTTATAATACATCTAATCTCATGGAAGATAGTCAAAAAAATATTTAATGAGAAAAGCTAAGCTTATGAGTTGAGAACGATCTAGGATCATATAATGAGGCAAATAATTCACATATCTATTGATGTGAGACATCTCTTACATATTAAGACTAAATATTTGGAGTTTAGACAATATAAAATACAAAAACAACTTATAATTTATCAGGTCTTTTGAATTATTAAATTTTAAATTAATACAAATAAAATTTTAAGACGAAACAACTTGAATCAAAGACTACTCTACTCTTTCTTTGCCTCTAATATTAAGTATACCACGAATTAGATAAATGTGACTTAACCGCATAAACTTATTTATAAAACGGAAATTGTCTAAAATCGTATAAGGAAAAAGCTACTACTTCCTATCGATCTAAAACTCAACATAATTATCAAATTTAGGAGAAGATATTAGTGAATATTGAGTTTTTTTTACAATAACAATGAATAACACACGTACACGTCCATAATAAAAGGCCAATTATTTTCATTTCTCCCAATCATTGATTGCCACCATAATTAATTATTGTGGGGCAAAATATTGAATGATATGCAGGTAAAACATTCCTTAAATTATAGTTCTTGAAAAAAGTCTTAAATTTTAATTCTCAATGTAATCGAACCATTCATCCAATAATTACACTACACAAATTAACTTGGCAAAAAAAAAAACAATTTTATTGAATAGGCATAAAAATTTGAATCCCATGAAAAATATTTCTAAGCAAGACACATTGTACTTGACGTAAATTGAAGTCAATGTATTATGTGTATAATAGAGTATGCTACCAAACGTAACGATACGTATGATCTGAGCTAAATATCGAGTACGAGTAAATATTTATGGTAGGTGAGATGAAAGGATGTAACACATGTCAAATATTGGAAGAGTTAGATATGCACATAAAGAAAGGAAGATTTTGCCTTTGTCTGTACAGAGTAGTTGATCTTGTTTGTATGGGTAAATTAGGTCCCATTCATTTAATTCACTAGACAAGTCACACTTGATATAGCTATAGGTTTGTGGTTCAATCTTGTGTGGGGTTTTATTGACAGCTTTTATATCATTTTGCTTATTAGATCTTTTATGTACATGTTAGCAAGAAAATTCAAGGAAAACCCCATTCACATTAACTATAATTAAAATCTTGATCAAAATTCAGACTGTTGGATGTGTTATAAATTTCAAAGTATAATTATGTTTGATAGTTTGTTTTTAAACAAGTATAGTCGGTTGGTTGGAAACAAGTTATTTTGGGATTAATTATTTCATCATGTATATGAGATAACTCATCTCATCACTAAAATATAAATGATGGAATGAACAATCGAAAGACTGCCTAAATCTCCAACCAAACTCATAATAAAATAATCCTACATTTTATTCTTATAATTATTACTTTATACCTCACACTAAATGACTAAAACAAAAGGACCGAAACTTGTTAATTTTGTTAGATAACTATCCCAAATATTATTGGGTTGGGTCCATCCACGAGGGATGTTATATGCCCCCACAAATCCATTAAATATTGAGGAAAATTATGCGGATAAATAAATATATATTAGTTAATTAGCTAACATAGCTATAGTTTAAATTAACTACGGCTCACAACTTAATTTTAGTTGTGATTACGTCATTTATACATATACAAATACAAATTTTTATTTTATATATATATATATAACAGATATACAAATAGAATTAGCCTCTCTCCACTCTCTTCCCTCTCTCGCTCACCTCTCTCCTCCCTTTCCCAATCTTGCTCGCCTCTCCTCGCTCTCCCAATCTTGCTCGCCAGATATATAAATACATACGTATATCAGTTACATATATACAATTATATGACAAATATACATATACAGTTCGCCTCTTTTCACTCTCTGCCCTCTCTCGCTCGCCTCTCTCCTCCCTCTCCCTATCTCGACAGATATACATATACAGTTCGTATCTCTCCATTCTCTATCCTCTCTCCCTCGCCTCTCTTCTCCCTCTCCCAATCTCGCTCGCTAGATATACAAATACATATGTATACCAATTACATATATACAATTATTTGACAGATACACATATACAATTCGCCTATCTCCACTCTCTCCCCTCTCTCACTCGCCTCTTTCCTCCCTCTAACATGTAGTTATGAATCGTAATTAGCAAACTATAGCTATGAACATAATTAAGTTATTTTTGAGTGTCTATATGCGAAAATTTCCCTTAAATATTCGTCCAATACAAACTCCTAGAGCTAGCGTATAATATGGATATTTAACAAAGGTATTTTCCCTTATATAGAAATGACTAAGATTTAGATGGACTGACAAATTTATGTTTAAAAATTGAGAAAACAAAACAAAGAGAGTATCATTTAATAAAAATTACTCTCTCCGTCTCATTTTACGTGGACACACTGTTTTTCCCTAATAAAGACGCTAATACTTTTAGAAAGCTATTGATTTCCTTACTCACACCTAAATTTTGTGTTTCATTAAAACACAGTCTTTTTCTATCTCTCCTTAACACACACTTGAACTTCGTGTCTTTCCATTATTGTTAACCTTTCCTTTTCACTTTCTTCAATTTTGCAACTTGAGAGTTTCCTCTTTTAAAGAAAAGATTGAATAACTCAACAATTCTATAGGTACTTGAACGTATGATAAAATGTCATACTTAATTAAGCACTTTAAACATGTACTTTAAATTGATTTTACTTTGACATTTATGTTATCTAAATTTTTTTATTACCTAATAGACATTTAAATTTGCATAAAGATGATCAACAAGTAGACACATCAATAGGAGTGTTTGTAGTTCGATTTGAATCGGTTATTGGTTAAAACCAAAACCAAACTAAACGAAAAAAATAAATGTCGGTTTGGTTCGGTTTTTCTGATTTTTGCTATTTAAAAGTAATAAATTTTTTGAGGACATACGTATCTCGATAGACACATATTTATATTTTGCTAATTAAAATTTAACAAAATATTTATATATTTTTTATGAATATTATAATAAATAATTATAAAATTTATATATCTAATTTATTTGTTCAGTTTGGTTATTTTTACAGTTGTTTTTAAGTAAAATCAAAACCAAATCAAATAGTATCGGTTTTCAAAATTTAAAACCAAATCTAACCTAACAAAATTAAATATCGATTTTTTTCATCGGTTAGGATTGCGGTTCGATTTGATTTCTTAATTATAACCATGAACGACCCTAGACACATGTATCATACATTGCATATATAAACTAGTTTAAATATATCTCAACACATTTCATATAAAACGTCCCGTAAGACACATGTGTCTATCTACTTATACACATTCAAAATCAAATGACATAAATACCAACTAAAATGAAGTTAAAATACATATTTACGTATTACTATATGTTTTTGATTTGGACAGATTTTACCAGTAGCTTCTATTTTCAAATTTAGTCTGAATTAGGGGAGGCAAAATAGTCAGTAACTTCAATCACACTAATAAATGAAAAGTAGCACCACTAGCTAGTATCTATAGCTTGTTGTAATTATTTCAAATCCAATGGCCTTTGGGAAGGAAGCCTAGCAATGTGTCTCCATCTTAGTATCAATTTTAATCTCATATAGATTAAAAGATGTCACACTATTATAAGCTCTATATATATATCTACATCAATTCCATCTCAATCAATCACAAGTCAACTCTCAAAACCCCAAGTTGCATATTTTGTGGCTATAATATAGCAAAATAAAGCTTGCTATGATCTCTTCTTATTTCAATAATTTTCATGTGTAATTAAGTTGAGTGAAACTTGCTTGTGTGATCATAAACATATGTAACAGACAGAAATATAATTTAGTATTCTTTAGAATGTAAAATTCGAAAATAACTATATTTATATTAGATTCAGGGATAGTTTGATTGAGAAAAAGTTATTCTGATTAACTATTTTCGGATAAGTTGTCATGAGATAAATTATCTTATCATGTATATGAGATAACTTATTCTATCACTATGACATAAATTATGCAATAAATAATCGGATTTTTTGGAAGGTGTGTCACATTTTCAAATGAAAAACAAATTATTTTTTTTCTAAAAGGAATAAAATATAAATAAAATATAATTCACGCTCACTACTTTACATTTTCTAAAAATATTTTTTTTAAAAAAATTATAAAAAGAATTCCAAGAATTTTTTATTTTTTAAGTTTATTCAAAACAATTATTTTGAATAATAATATTAAATATTTGATATATAGAGCACCAAATGATCACTAATCATCTTATTATTTATTAAGTTTCACAGATTATTCTTAATTAATTTTATTGGTAAGAAAGAAGGTAAAAGTAAAAAGGGACATAAAAATAAGCTAATGACACCTTCTAAATTTGAACTCATGACCTTGAACATGGAAATAACACAGCTAACTAGCTAAGCTAAGTGCTCTTTGGTGTCGAGGTGTGTAACGTGACACCCCTTGGGGCTTCCTAGGCTCACCCATAATAGGATATATAATGATAATCTAGAAAATACGATGAGTAACTTGTCCAAATTAAGGACCAAATATAATAAATTTATACTAAACCATAGAAAAGATGGTACACTGTCAACGAATGCTTTAATCACAATTTTAAATGTCACAAATTTAGTGTTAGTAACTGTCCACCAACATGGGTTATGGTGCACAATTCGAAATTAGTTAAGTTTCAATACAAACTCTGAATATCGGGCGGAAAAACTAAAAAAAAAAAAATTGTCTAGTGTCCAGTGTACCAAGAAGTATTCAACATTTAAAAAGAATGGGACAATTTATAATTATGAGTTATTAGAAGTGTTTATGGGAATAAGTTAATTGGTCAATTTACAAATGAAAAGGAGACCTTTGACAAAGAGTCTACTTTGTCCTCCCTAAGAGTATTTGAATTCTTCATTAATTTGGATAAATTCCTCTTGTTCCGTCAAAACTATATCTATCAACTTAACTTCAAAACTTATAATTGCTCCAACAAGTCTTTGTCATTTCGAAAAGACCCTTCATGATAACATATTAATTTAGAGTTGTCAATATGGATTGACCCATCTTATTCGGGCAAACTCATACAAATTTTGAAATTTGAGGGGATAAGCCGGGCTAGCCCCCATTTTTATGGTGGATCAGAAAATGGTCGGGCCAGTCCTCTTTTTTTAAAAGTATATTTTTTATAATTTTTTAAATAAAATTATAATTTAAAAATATTATCATAAATATCGACAAGAAAATATTTTATGGTGTTAGTGTTGCTACTTGTTAATCAAATCCACAAATAAAATTATCTTTATATTATTTATTAAATTTGATTTCAAGTAAAAACATAAATAGCTAAATAGAAATATTAATCTAATTGTTTTCCAATGATCATAATAAAACACAAAAACTATGACAATATTCCATAGACCGTGCCTATGTAGTGATTCCCTAGAAATTTTAGGAAATTTTTATTTTATGTAGTACATATTTTATAAACATAATTTGTATTTAAGTTGTAATATTTCAAATTTTAAACAGATTTTGAGTTTAGACTCTTGTTATTTTTAATACTCTATTTTATTTCTATTTTTTAATTATTTTTTATTTGGCCCACGGGCCGGCCCTATTCATATTTACCACGTCTCACAAATCGGCAGGCTTGTTCAGGTCGGGCTAAAAAACTTTTTTCTTACATGGGATGCAAAAATCGTAACCCAGCCTTATCAAATCACGGGTTAGGCCAGGCCGGCCCAACGGGCCTAGCCTATATTGACGGCTCTACATATTATATGTGTTAGGTATTATTTGTTCTGAGTTTCTTATTAGAAATATGTTTTTTTAAAAGGAAAAACATAAAGTCTCCATATTTGACTTCCTTTTCTTGTAGAAAAAGATTTAAGATTAGCTAGTATTTTTCTTGTAGAAAAAAGTTTAAGACTTTATGAATAGAGGTTTGTTCCTTCTAACTTAATCATCTTTCACAATGTAGTCCTAGGAATTTTGAGAGTTTTGGTTAGGGGGGAATTTGTGGGACACAAGTGATATATTATCACTTGTGTAAACCTCCTTGTATTCTCAGTGAATTGATTGGTGTTATTTCTCTCTATATTTTGTATTCTCATGTTTTTATAGTGAATTGCTTATCTCCTTTGTGGACGTAGGTCGATTGACCGAACCACGTTAAATCTTTATGAATTTTGGTATATTTCTTGAGACTCTTCTTACTCGTGGTCTTTCGAGGTTTGCTTTGTTAGCTTCCACATGACACCTGATTATTTTCGGTCCTAACAATATATTGGTTGAAGTTTAGCCATCAATTTATTGGTACACTACGAATAAAATCATGTTTTACCTATGTGATTTTTCGAGACATATGTCTATCGATGCTAAAGATTATTTACTTTCAATCATTGTTGAACTAGACATGTAGACAATTTGAGCGTAAAATCAACAGAACTATCCTTCGATAAATATCTATGGAACCCTATAATCGCTATGTTATTTTATTTGACACGAAATTCAGGAATAACTAAAAATATCAATATTCAATAAATTTAATTAACATATCTATATGTACCATTCTTTAGATGATTAATCATCGGTGCACTTTATATTAGCAATGTTCTCCTATAATTTCAACTTTAATAGATAATGAAGGTCAAATAAATATTAAAATAATTTGAAAACACATGCAACTTATGGTGGTTTTCTAGATTCACATTAGTAAACCCCCAACACTAAGAGATTTTTTTCAAAATATGCGGAAAGAAGAAGTATATAATAATCTTTACAAAAATTTATGCATGAAAAGAATGTTTGTCTCAATGAAAGTACATACAAGTTGTAGTTACAAATTCCACCTTTATATCTTCATAAATCATACTTACAAGTACAATCTTAATTGCAGCCTCATTTTTTGACTAATGTGTATTATTTTTAATTAACGGTTTGATTTATTGAATTAAAAATAATAATATTTTGTATAATTTTTATGAAGAAATTGTTTGTTTAATGTAGAAAAAAAGAGCTAATTTAGGGACCTTAGGGATATTTTTAATATTTTATTCCGAATTACTTATTTCTAGGGGTGTGCAAAAACTGATTTAACCAATAAACCGATCCGAAAAAAACACTATTGGTTTATTGATATTGGGTTATTGGGCTAACGGTTTGCAAATTTCTTTATTGAGTTATTGGTTCGGTTTCCGATTTTATAATTTTTGTTAATGATTAAACCGATAACACAATAAGACTATACTAAATTTACTAGTCTTATTGTTAATGGTTAAACGATTGTTACTTTCACACTTTTTTCTTTGAATGTGTCTACTGTCTAAACTTGCAAGAAAAATGATTGTTACTTTTATGATTATTACTTTCATGCCAAATACTGGAAAAATCATATGGTTTATTTGAAAATTTTCTTATCGTGTATATAATATATATGAGTATTTTCTTATTAATTAAATCGAAAACCGAACCGTTAAGTACCATAAATCGATTAACCAAAAACCGATAAGAAATATGTTATTGGTTTGGTTATTGGTTTGAAGTATTTACAAACCAAAAACCGATAAAACCGAACCAATAACACCTAAAACCAAACCGAACCGACCGATGCGCACCCCTACTTATTTCTGTATTAATTACTAATTTTGAAATAAGTTATCACCGGTATTAGTAATAAAAAAAGGAACAAAATAGTATTTTAATGTTTATCCTAAAATTATCTATAATTGTCTAACCTACCAAATGATTATATTGCTAGTATTCATATATATTTTGACACTAAAATTGAGCTTAACTCAACTTATAATCCTGAAGTTAAGTATAATTTTTATCTTTTAAAAAATGACTAGAAGAAAGCAAATCCTTATGTTCATATTTTTAGGATATGAAACTACGAAAAATGTAATTTTAATGAAAATAATATAATATCATTTAATGATCTTCTATGCCGAAAGATATCAAAGAAGTTGATAGAATACTTTTAATGTAATTTTTTAAAAAAAATATGTGTGACTGTCCATGTCCCAATTTATGTGGCACATGTAAAGTTTTGACAATTAACCAAAATTTTAATACATTTTAAAATAAAATTTAAGTCGTTAAATTTTAAGTAATTTAAATTGTTGTATTATTTATTACATTTTATATTGCTTTTAAAGTAGTTTAAATATTGTACTATTTATTATGATTTATAACACTTTTTTTTTTAATTTATGTCATATTATGGAATTTGAGAAGTTATTGAAATTTTTATATGATTTTAAAAATATTTTAAATTGTTAGCTATTGTAATTTGTAGTACTTTTTTTTTAACATAATTTTGTAAATAATATTTATTACTCTCTTTGTTCTAATTTATGTGGCAGATGCAGAATTTCAAATATTAACCCTTTTTTATATGTCTCTTTAATATATTAAGTTGTTAATTATTTTATTTTGTAGTTAATTTTGAACCTAATTTTTTTAATAATATATGTTATTTGCCATGTCCCAATTTATGTGGCATTAATTGATAGATTTGTTGGAGTCGAGAGATTTATTTTTATTAATTATTGTAATTTATAGTTTTTTTTTCGTCAATTTCAAACAATGTATGTTGTTAATTGATAGATTTTTTGGAGTGGACTATTTTTTTATTAATTATTGTAATTTATTGTTTCTTTTTCGTCAATTTCAAACAATATATGTTTATTATATAATCCATTCTATGTGGTACCAATAGAATTTAGAGAGTCAATTAATTTTTTTATATAAGTTTTAAATAATTAAGCTGTTAATTATTGTAATGTATAGTATTACTTATTATTTTTAGATATATTTAAATATTATATGTTAGGTTTTTTATCCTAATTTATATGGCATTGATAGAATTTAAAGTGTCAAATAATTGTTAATTATTGTAATAGATAATATGGAGTATTTAAGTCATTTATAGTATAGTAATTAATATATAATATGTAGTATTTAAGTGGAAGGTGATGGGGCCCATTTATATAGTTTGATAAATATATTGGATATTAGTAGTGATTTATAGTATAGTAATTAATAATATATAATATGCAGTATTTAAGTAGAAGGTGGTGGGGCCCACTTATATATTTTATATAGTAAGTATTGGACATTTGTAGTGATTTTATTGGAACAATGGTAGTAATTCCTAGATTCTTCTAATATATAGTAATATATATATATATATATATATATACTTATATATAAGAGGGAGTTTATAATGGGACATTTGAATGTCCATCATAAACTCCCTATATAATACATAATATAATAATATAATATAATAAATCATTTTTTCTACTATATAATATATATAATATATATTTATTTTCTAAGAGAGTTTATATAATATATAATATAATATAATATATTCTACTTATACTTAAACTCCCTTTTATTATATAGTAGAAAATAAATATAATATATATATATATAATATAATATAATATAATATAATATATAATAATATAATATAATAAATCATTTACAAATGACTTAAAATATTTAATAATTAAAATTCTACCATAAAATAGGTTGACTCTCAAAATTCTATCCGGGTCACATATATTGAGACAGAAAAAATAACGTATATCATTTTCAAATTACCAAAAAAGTATTAATAATAATAATTAACAACTTAAAATATCTGGAAGACATTTTAAAAGGGTTAATTTTGTAATTTTATCCATATCACATAAATTAGGAAGTTATTTGAAAGTTATATAAAAATATTATAAATCACAATAATTAATAACTTAAAAAAAAAAAATTTAAAAAGGTGCAAATTTGGATGACTCTTCAAATTTCATTTGTGTCACATAAATTGAGACAACAAAAATAGCATATATTGCGTCCATTTTAATTTATTTCTCTTAATTTTTTTTATATTTACAAATTGCGTAAAAATACTATAAATCATGATAATTGACAACATAAAATATGTTTTGAAAAAGACACAAAAAATGCCACTGATTCTTGAAGTTAATCTATCGTAAAAAAACCATAAATCATGATAATTGACAACATAAAATATTTTAAAAAATATACATATAAAAAATTTCGATTGAATCTTGAAATTAATCTATCGTTAAAATTTATGTATAAAATACAATAAATCGTGATAATTGACAACTTAAAATATTTATTAAAAATGCACAAAAAAAGAAATTGACTGATTCTTAAAATTAATCTATCAATGTCACATAAAATGAGACAAAAGTAATAATATGTATTATTTAATGTCAAATTACTGAAAACTACGTAAAACGTATTGTAAATCTTAACAATTAACAACATTTGATTAACTCTTGAAATTTTATCTATGCTACATACATTGAGACAAGTGGAGTAATATATATTAAGTATTTACAAATTACGTAAAAATATTATAAAGTACATTATTAACAACTAAAAATATTTAAAAATCATATTAAATTTAAATAACTCAGTATATTTTATATGTGTCACATACATTAGGACAAAAAATAATAGTTATTGGGCCCGTGCGTAAGAGAGTTTATGCCCAAGTATAATATATAATATTCAATGACTCTCCAAATTTCATTTGTGTCACATAAATTGAGACAACAAAAATAACATATATTGGGTCCATTTTAATTTATTTGTCTTATTTTTTAAAATTTTTTATATTTAAAAATTGCGTAAAAATACTATAAATCATGATAATTGACAACATAAAATATGTTTTGAAAAAGATACAAAAAATTCCATTGATTCTTGAAGTTAATCTATCGTAAAAATACTATAAATCATGATAATTGACAACATAAAATATTTCAAAAACAAATACATTTAAAAAAATTCGATTGATTCTTGAAATTAATCTATCGTTAAAAATTATGTATAAAATACAATAAATCGTGATAATTGACAACTTAAAATATTTATTAAAAAAACAGAAAAAAAAATTGACTGATTCTTAAAATTAAATCGTGATAATTGACCACATAAAATTGTTCAAAAATGTTGTATGTGGGTAGTCTTATTGTGCCTTGAATAGCGTCAAAGAAAGTACAGATTTGTGATAAAAAAAACTTATTCCTTTATCCACGCAAACAATTGCTTCAAAAACTTCGTTATTAGTCCCAAAACATACCATTTATGTTATTGAGCCCGTGCTAAATCTAGTATATATATATAGTATAGTATTGTGATCACAAAGATTCCATTCTTCGAAATAATCAGTGATTCAATTCAGTCATTTCTTGGAGTTGAATTTTTTTGTCTGGGAATTTATCTTAGGTCCCACCAGTCACTATCTAATTTATGTTAGGTTTTTAAATATACTTCATGCTCTAATGTAAGATTAACAATTTGTTTAGATGGTTGTTACGTATTGTATTTATAATGTATTGTTTTGATGAGTATAATGTTTGAATATATTATATTATTCTTTGTTATTAAATAATGTCTTCATAATTTAGATGATCAATGTATAAGAAATTATAGAATATAGAGTAGAGCTACTATATGAAAAGGTAAAGTGAATGATAAAATAGAATTATTAAATAATAAGTAAAAGCAAATGAGAAAAAAAATATTGAGGTAATGATGCGATTACAACAAATCGATCGTTACACAAATTAAGTCTTTTCATTGTTACCTAACAATTGATTTAAACGATATGATACTATAAAATTTACATAATAATAAAATCAAATATTATATTTAAACTAACAACATCCAAACAATATGTAAGGGTGTGTTCGTTATGGAATTAAATTTTTTTAAAAATATTCTATCTCTAACAAAATTAATTTCTTAAAAATAAATAAGAAGTTTGTCTAGTGGAAATAGAAACAACAAGTTTCACAACTAATTATTTTCTTCACTCTTCAAACACACCTTTCCTTTGACTTTTGCAGCTTTTACTTGATCTCTCATGGAGTAATATTTATCCAAATTATATTCAAATATTTATTAAAAATACAAAAATATAAGTAGGAAACCATTTATTGATAAGAAAAACATCTTTCAAGAAATTTATTTCTTATAAAAATAATTTCCTCCCTACCTAAATAAATCTTTTAATTAGCACCCTTTTGATTTGAATTGAATGATTATATAATTGCTTTGGAATTTTTTTTCACTCTTGAAAGTCAGGATGAGGTAAAAAGTGAAAAAGTGAATCCACATTTTTACGTAAATTTTTTGTATTTTGGAATTCGAGAGAAGATGACACAAGAATATAGCAAGATGATGACTTTACTCAGTTATTGCTACCCACGCTTTTCTACCACATCTCCTTATTAGTCACCTTCAACCAGTACGATACGGGAATTTAGTAACTTAATTGGTTAATTATTTGAATTTTTATTTTGTTAAAAGTTTGATTTCTCATATAATTTCCTCTTCGATTTTTCTTTTTCCACCCCTAAAAAAAATATAAAAAATATTAGTACTAACATTTTAAAATTAATTTTTACTTGTGTATTTCGATAGTCAATTATCCAAACGTTTCATTTTAGGTTACCATTTAAATATTTTTATAATTTAAAAATTTTAATCACATTTTTCTAAAGAATTTGAAATCATAATTCTAAATCACACATTCAAACATTGATTTCATATTATAATTTCATATCGAATGTCCAAACATCTCTTTACGAAATTAGAAAGAGTGGTGGAGTGTATGATTAGGGAGGAGTTGTGGATGAGAATAAAAAAATGTCATGTAGGGGTGTGAGGTGGGCAAAAAAAACAACAACTAAGTTTTCGATTCTCAACAATTCCGACACAAGCGTGTGACTTTCCTGTGTTTCACTACTCCTATGTTTCACTCTCAGGGCCACTTCAAATATTACTACTCATGTGTTCTATTAAGCATATGATAATTTGTATTTTATATAATATTTCATATGTATTATGTCGTATAAAATGCGTGATTTATTTGCTCAATTTTATGTAAATTTTAATTTTTTACTGATGCACGTTAAATAAAAAAAATATTGAGTTCAAGCTTTAGAAATCAAATCGATATATTTGACCAGTATTATTAAAAGATTGAATATACAATTCTTCTCTTTGTAGTTTAGAGAATCTTATAATATAAAATAGACCATATACGGTGTAGATTTGAATTTATGATTATTCTTGATATTGTTAAAAAAAAACAACTTAAACATCTTCGTATGGTGATTTCTAATAAAAAGTTCAAGGTAACATCTACCATTTTGGATTGAATTTTATTAAAATTATTTAGTTAAAGGGGAAAATGGAAAAGGAAAAAGCAGATAAGAATCTTGTTGATCCTAATGATTATTCCAATTTTTGCACCAACAAAATTGTTTTCTTTAGTGAAAAAAGTTATGTATTTATAATCCAATGATAAGAATTAAACATAGCTAAATAAAACGACCATCATTTGCTTTAATTATTGGATTAAGGAAATTCTTATAATTATAGCCCTGCCCCCCATCAAAACTTCAGTTAAATACAAACCCAACCATAATGGCGCACTTATAAGAATGTTTCTGGAATATCCCAATCAAATTAAAGAAACGAAAATTTAATTAAAATCTTTCAATAATTTTTTGATTAACCATTATCTGAACCAAAAGGGAAAAAAGAAAGTAAAAGGAAGGAACTATCAGTTACTTAAATGTTACATAGCATTTATATTTTATATCCCTGAAAGGGTCAAGAGTGTGATGATAATACGATGATAGTAATCGAGTCAATTTATGCGCATCTTAATTATTCATCATAAAAATTAAAAGGTACCTTATATTTGCTTCTTCTGAAGTTTTAACTTAAGAAAACCCCCCTACCAGCCCGTCATTCCTAACCCNCCCCCCCCCCCCCCCCCCCCCGCGACTCATCCTTCTTTTTTCCCCACTCCTATCAGCCCCCCACCACACCAACCCCCCTCCCCTAAAAAAAAATAATTAAAAGTTTGTTTCGAAATTTTTTTTTGGGGTATTGGTATTGGGGTCAGGATCGAGAGTTGGAGGTCAGGTCTTCGGTCGAATGTTGAGATTGGATTCTAGATCAATTGCGTGGTCGTGTCTAGGTTCGAGTGACAGAGTTGGGTCTCACTTTGAATGTCGTGCCTTAGATCAAAATTTCAGGTCAAATTCTTAGGTAAGATCTCAAGGTCGGATTCCAAATCGATCATCGAGGTCGTGTTTTAGTCAAGTTTGTCATGGATCGATTATCGGGATTGATTTTCGAGTCAGAAATTATTTTCTACTCGTTAACCAAAAATAAAATATATTTTCTGGATTATATTTTTTCATTCTCCAACCAAACACTAAAAAAAATCCAGAAAATATTTTCTACTCACCAACCAAACATGAGAAAATAAGTTAGACATCAATTTTTTTTCTATAAAATTTTTTTTCTAGGAAAACAACTTCCTTCATACCGAACACACCCACACCCTTAGTAGGAAGTGTTTTCCTTTTATATTGAAGTTTGCAAAGTGTGAAATAAATCAGATAAGTAAATTTCGAATATCATAGGAGAAGCAAACCAATCAGTTAGTTAAACATTACATAGCATATTTACGTTCTTTGAATGTCATAATAACACAATGGAAATATAATCGATTTTGACTATTTGAAAGAAAAATAATAAAAGAGAAAACGACAATGGACCAGCTATATTTCTCATTTTATTCATATCATACTAATAATATATATTACTAAATTCAAATCTGAGTCACCAAAGCTACCGAAGCTATTAATCTTGATATAGACAATAATTTGAGAACTAAGAAAGATTCAAGAAATAGGTCTTCTTTCAACTACAAGGTTTCCCTACTAAAAATGTCCTCTTCCATCTTTTTTTAATCATAACTATAAAGTCATAAAATTGAATATAAACATATTTTATATTGATACGTTTTCTTTCTTCATAAATATGGTATTTTGGTTACGTTGCTTCTGAATTATGAACTTATTCAATGAGATATATGCTACCTTCTACCAGCATATGTATCGGATAATTCTATACATCTATACAGAAAGAGCTAACATATCGGCTAAGAATTCGACCGAACGCAATAATTTTGATTAAAATCTTATATTTGTCTTCAAAATTCATTTGAATGCATACAAATTATTACTATGAACCCAATAACTTAAAAAGGGTTAGAATTCAAAACTCATAATTATTACATGTTTAATGTGGTCTAACCATTTTTCGAACCTTGTGCGTAGAGAAAACTTAGTGCACCAAACTGCTTTTCTATCTATTAATTTATATAACCATGATAAGATAGCACTTCGTATCATTTGGATTGGAGATCTCATCTTCATTTGTTTTATTTTCCAAAATAAAAATGAGAGTGATGTTAGAGCAAGGAGAAGTAATTGCATATTGACAAGTTAGACATATGAAATGATGGAGACCATACACGTCTTGATGTACCAAAATTAATTATACATATATATGCATAACATTTATATTACCTTTGGAGGTTATCACTTCCCAATCATTGACCCCTACCACTCTATCAATATTTGGATAAAACAACATTTATTCATTCAATTTCAATTCTTGAAAAATTCTAAAATCTTCTCTTACATTTAATGTAGTATTTTTCAGAATACGGAGTGATTAATAGTAGTTAGGCATTGGATCTTTCAAGACAGCTATTCATATAAAAAATGCATTAATTCGATTTGAAATCTATTAGCTTCAAATCCTGATTCAACTTCTGATTATAGGTGGAAAAGTCCATTGACAACAAAAGCCACAAATTGTTCAACATTCGAGACGAATTGGCTAGCTTGTCCGAACAAGCAAGAAAAATGCAGTACGAGATAAATCAGCTCTACACAGAGCAAGCTGAAAACATGAATGAATTCTTGTTATGATGTGAACACTTGGATACATGTCCAGAAAGGAATTCCAATCCTAAAGAAAATTTTAATCCTAACAAAATAACAGGAGATATCCCATTAGCACCTAGTGCCAAAAACATCTTCACATCTACTATACTTTCCAAGTGTAGGTGCACCCTACTATACCGTACAATTGGCATATTTATGAAATAGTATATGACAAAATATAAAATTAAGGTCACATATACATAAGGAATTCTTGAAGAGTCCTCTTGGTATGGCTAAATTAGGGCCCATTCATTTAATTTTCCAGATGTGTCACAGTTCATTAGGTTTGTGGTTCATCTCCGTGTGGGGTTTTTAATATAATATAGACAGCATCTATCATTTCACTACTCAATTTTTTTTGTTTATTTAGCAAGAAAATTCAAGGAAGAAACCTTATTATATATTAACTTAATAATTTTGATAAGAACAACTATGACGGTTTGGTTGATGTGTACTCAAATTATTGTACGTATGATATAATTATAAGTTAATAGGTCTAGATGAAGTAGTAAAAAATAGGTGAAGTGTCACAAGATGAAATAGGGATTATATAGATAATAAGTACTACTTGAGTTATTCGAAAAATTAATTAGAGTCTAGTGGTTGTATTTAATTCATTTATATAATAGAGGTTTAAGGTTTAATTTATGAGAAAATTTTAGAAATAACAAATATAATAGACATAATAAGGGTTTATAGTTATAGTTTTAATAATTACATTTTATAGCTATAGTTTTAATAATTGCTATGAAGATTGCAGTTTGTATATTCTGTTTGTTTGTATATTTCACTTGTGAATATATAAATAGGGCAAGCATATATACATATTCTGTATTTATACATTTATGAACATTTTCATAATTTCATTTGTATATTTCACTTGTCAATATAAAACAAGATTATGATATATTCATAAATCGTATACATATAGTTAAGGTATGCATAAACAAAATTCTGGATTTATAAAATTAGACAAATTATACAAATTAGACTAATAACAAGAATTGAAAAAAGTGTAATCGCGAATTACAATTTTCTTAATATATAAATATAAAAACTAATATAGGCTAAATGTTTGTTATACTGCATAATTATCCCTTAATTTAAAACCAATATTGACCTTTCTCACTTGTCACAACATAACATATTATTTGCATTATTAACATCAGGGGAAGTTCAATGCCTTTGAAAATGAGGCATTCGTCTTACGCCCCCAAATTTGAGGGTCCTATTTCATTTAGTAATAATAGAATTATTATAAGTATTTTTAATTAATAAATTATATTTCGTCTTTCTTTGAGTTCGTTTTGAAACATTAAAGGATGTTTCTTTCTTTTTTTGTCAATTTTTAAATTTAACTTTCACATGACATGTTTAATATCATCAAATTAAAAAATATTTTGGTATTATATGTATATATAGAGAGAGAGTTTATGACTGTGGAAAAAAATAATAAAGTTTTTCATTAAAACAAATAAATAACTTTGGATTTCAAAAAGAAAAAGAAAAAGAAAAAGCTAGGTCCCGATTTATATTTGATTTTAGGCAAACTAATTAGCTGCCGCCACTGATTGACATAATATTTTTAACGATTTTATTCTTTAAAATAATACCACATGAGCTTAAAAATGCGTATACAATGCTCTTTTTTTTTTTATTTCTCACTCGATGTCTGAAGTCCACATTGACGGATATTCAATATTGAGCGTCACATCACTTCCTATCTAAAGAATTAAAACATAAGAGAGAAAAAAAAGAAAAAAAAAGAGAAGAATTTTCGCAAGCCAATTAAATTCCTAAAAATTAATTTTTTTGAATCATTTAAGGAGACGTATACCTCAAATACATTGAACACTAGGTCCCAGTGGCATATTAAATATTCGTTTTAATTGTGGTTAAGTCAATTTCTAATGTATAACAATAGCAATAACAATAATAAAGAGCTTGGAATGAATAATATATACGTAGATTTTATTCTTTTCTTGAGAGAAGAAAATCTATTTAGCATACAGTCTCAATTCAAGAAAATAATAAAAATGAAAAAACTAAAGTAAAATATTAAACAAGACAGGATAATTTTTTTTTAAAAAAGGAACAATAGCTACAATAAAATAATATGATAATCAAAGTACAGAAAATAAATGAGTTCGGAGCAAAAAGGGAATTTTTTTTACCAAGAATTCCAAAAGGGAATATCAAATTTTTTTTAACCAAAAGGGCAAATCGCTCCTGACGAAGCAATTTTCCTTTGACACAATATTGATGACGTTACATGTGAATGTTTGAGTTACAATTAAAAAAAAAAATTGGAGGGGGAATTTCGCTGCCTTATCAGCGATTTTTTAATAAAAACGCTTTAAGGCAGCAATTTTCTTAATAAAAACGAAAACGCTGCCTTGGTAGCGATTTTCACTAAAATAAAATAAATAATCTTAATGCCTTGGGAGCGTTTTTATTTAATTTTTTTTTTTGAAAATGGCTGCTTTGGGAGCGTTTTTATTAAAAAAAAAACTTTTGAAAATGGCTGCCTTGGGAACGTTTTTATTTTTTAAAAAAATTTGAAAATCCCTGGCAAGGCAACAAAATTCCCCCTCCATTTTTTACAATTTTTAATCGTAACTCAAACATTAACATGTATCAGCGTCAATACTGTGTCAGAGAAAAATCGCTTCGTCACGAGCGATTTTATCGTTTTGATTTTAAAAAAAATTGATGTGTCCTTTTGAATTTTTTTTGCCCTTTTAACTTCGATAATAATACAGACCACTAGTATGAAAACATAAGCAAGGTAATAATACAACTATTAATTATCAACATTCTACCATATAATCAAATATTCGATGGACTCACTTATTTAAAATCACATGCTTAGTAAGCTAAAATTTTGTTATGTCAAACCAGTGTTTTAAAAGACTTTGTTGGGACTCGCCCTGGGGCGGGACTCTAGCAAAACTCCCCGAGACTCAAGTGTGGGACTTAGTTCTATAAGACTTACGCCATAAGCACGCCCAACTCCCAACGCTCTAGGTTTGCCTATCAGGTCTTAGACAAATTATGCGTTAAAATATTTAGTTAACATTGTTGACCATCATTATTCTTGAATAAATGAATGATACTTCATAATTTTTTAATCTATAGAGATAAGATAATTGAGAGCAGTGTTTTCAAAAACGTTTTTGGGGCGAGTCTCGGCGAGGGGCGTACCAAAAATGCTCCGGGACGTAAATTAAAGACATGGATCCATAAGGCGTAGGTTCTAAAATTTGAGGCGTAAGCCTCAAGCGTAAAAACGTAAGTCCTGGGCATAATAACGTAGGTCCAGACGTTTTTAATTTATTTATTTTTAACCTTTTTTGCTTTAAATCATATTTTTTTATTATTGGTGTAATGATATTTCTCAAATAGTAATTATAAAACTTTTTTTGCTTCATTATTGATTATTAATACTTATCTCAAATAAAAATCATAATATAATTTCTATATATTATAGGTTATTTATAAAATTTATTTGTAAAATCATTGAGAGGTTTACTTTTGCTTATTTTATTAGTAATAAAACTATAAAATTGAATATACATGAAATCACGTCCCGTGTCTCGGGGCTTACGTCTCGCTCTATCGTACTGTATAAAATGCATCACCTTACGCCCCTGCCTTTTAAAACACTATGTCAAACTAAATAAGAAGAGGCCAAAACAATTTATTTTTACTTGTTAAAACGCAACATTTTTTTAAATCGGATTTGCCTGAAGACTAAGAAGTGGTTGACTTTTCTTTTATAAAAGAAATAATATTATATTAGCTTGGTCATCATATATGACAAAGAAAGCTTAAAAGAATAATCAATATCACAAATCACAATCGTCTTCTTGACATTTACAAGCTATAATATAAAAATAAAACCTAAACTAATATTACCCATTAAGATTAATGGAGAAAAATCCGGTAATTTATATAGTTTTATGTGTTTATTTAGCCATATTCCTAATCCACTACATACTTATGACTTAAACACAAATTCTCCTACTTAATTAGTGTTATGAGCTTTAAATTATTTGTCCATACCTAAATCTTCAAATACTTTAAAAACTAAGGTTTCATGTATTTTCACTATCAAATCTCTAATGAAATCCCATTATACGTCATATTCAATTAACTATTAACTAGGATGTGCACTATTTGGATTAAATCGAAAAACCAAATCAAATCAAATCGAATTTTAATTTGGATTGTTTTTTTGTATTTTTGATTTGATTTTGGATTAATAATTTATTTTGTTTGGTTTTTTAGTTTGGTTTCGGATTTAGAAAAATGAAAACCGAAAAACCAAAAAAACCGAATTATATATATAAACCAGTTTTATCACTTTTTAGTTATTGTTATATTTTATGTTTTGACATCTATAATTGATATACTTTTAAGTATTGTGTTTTACGTTTTACTTGTGATTATTAGAAAGTATATTTAAGAGATTTANTATGATTTAGTTTATTTTTTTATGTTTGGACATCTATATATATATATATATATATTATTTATTTCAAATTGCAAATATAACTTTGTTATATTTCTAATTATTGACATAACCGATTAACCGAACCGAAAAAACCCAAACCAAAAAGAGAAAAATCAACCCAAATCAAATTTATTTTGGTTCGGATTGGGTTACACTTCTTCAGAACCAAAAACCAAAAAACCCAAATCAAATAGTACAAAATCAAACCAAAAAACCGAATGCACACCCCTACTATTAACAATAGAGATATTGTGTTATATTTTTTTAATAAATATAAGAGAAAGATAAAATATAGCAAGGCTTAATTCTTTTTTTTAGGTATTATTTGTCTATCGATCATTTTCATCTTGTTCTTCATTGCACGATCAATTTGCATTTTAAGTACCTTGTTTAGTCCTTTAATTAACTTAAGGCCTTTAGATTTTTATGGTTGCCTCGATATTACTTAAGGCCTTTAGCTACTAATATCCAATTAGGAAAGTTAAAGTTTTTTTGGATCGATTATTTATTGATCGTATTAGAGTAGAGTAGGTGAAATAGCGGCTCACGATCGGAGTATATCATGATAAGAATATTTCATCAAGACTTAAAAGAGTAAGTTTTGCATATTGTTGATCAGGCCTACACTAATGTAAGAGGTAGAACGCTAATCTTTTAATAAATGCACATGATTAGGTGTTTAAATAGATGTGGGAGCATATTTTATATGATAAATATTAGGAATGAAGTACTATAGAAAAACGTAGAAGAAGACTCACGGCGAATAAGAAGAGATAAGTTTAGATGGTTCGTACATATAAAGAGGAAGTGTGCCAAAACACTAGTAAAATAGTGTAATAATTTGACTATAATCGATTTTAAAAGAAGTAGAGATAGACGTAAGAAAATTTGAGAATAGGAAGACGATAGAGACATAATATGTTAAATCGTCAACTTACTTTTGAATAAATATAAAATAATAAAGGTTAAAAATTAGGATAAAAGAATAGTAGACAACAAAGTATTGTAGTATTGTGGAAAAGGTAGGTGATAGTCTCACTATCTCATTTTTTATTTTTCACTTGATGTCTGCTATTTGCATTAAAATTTGATTAAATTTAAATTTGCGTAAAAAAGTCTTATGTTTAAAAATAAAACATTCTCTAACAAAAACGACTTTCTATCCTAAAAAATTCAAACTTAAAATCTTTAAATTAAAAATAAAAAAAGTACTTATTATTGATTTACCTTCTCGTTTTATACTTAAAATTAGTAAATTCTATTTAGTACTACGTACTATTTTATTTACATTTTTTTCAATTATGTATTATTTTGAGTTAAATAACCATCAAAAATAGTCTTTTTATTAAGATAAAATAAAATTTACCTATTTAATGTTGAAATTACACTAAATACTAAATATATTATTCTTCAAATTTGCCTATATCTTAAATCTATCACTACTAATTATTGTAATTTGTTAAAATTAGTCCTAGATATAAAAAGTTAATCTCTGGATTAGTTATATTTATTGACCAAATTCTAAATGTAAAATATATCACTGACAATTCAGCTGCACTTTTTGTCTTTCTTCTTCCTCTCTCTCTCTCTCTCACACACACACACCACACAGAGTCACTGTACAACATTCACTTTCTCATTCCTTTGATCTATAAAGCATCAAAAAACAACTCTCCATTACTAACAACTTCTACTTCCATTCCTCTCTCACTTTTTTACAATCTTTTAAATCTTTCACCGGTAAAAATGGACCAAGTTCAGCCAATGTACCGGCCACCGCCGCCGGAGACACCCAAAGAACCTATGGAATTTCTATCTCGTTCATGGAGTCTCTCTGCTTTTGAAGTCTCTAAAACTTTAGCTCATCCTCAAGTTTTACCTAAATCACTATTTAGTGGTACCCCTTCTTATATTGGGAGTGGTAGTGGTACTATACCGGAGGATATTGCCGCCGAGTTAGATGAATCCGCCATTGTTTCCGGCAACCCTTTTTCCTTTGCTTCTTCTGAAACTTCTCAGCTTATTATGGAACGCATTATGTCTGTTTCTGTAAGTACCCCTTTTCACTGCTCTGTTTTTTACAAAAATAAAAAAACAGAGGAATTTGGGAATTTGACTTTTTTTGTTTGTTTATTTCTGTTTTCAAGTGAAACCCATTTTTTATTTTTGGATTTTTTTGGTGGGTTTTACTATTTTTTGGATTTATGGGAAAACCAAGAGCTTCTTGGTAGGAGCTGAGTTTGGGGGACATTAATGGTGACACAACTGTTACTTTATGATTTCTTGAAACCATCAACAAGTGTATTTAATTTATATTTTGCTTTTTCAGAGCTATTACTGGTTTTACTCTCTCTGGGTTTTGGTTTGATTTATTTAATATTTTAAAATCCACCAACAATCATTCTCTCCATTTCCTCTGTTATAAGAAAAAAATTAATTATTTGTCTCTTTGTTTCTGGGGTTCTGTAATTTTCAAATCCTTAATGATCGCATTTTCCTATAGTTTTTAGTACTATCTATTATTTTATTGATTGATTTTTATATTTGTGGTGTACAGCAGGATGTTTCACCACGCACATCTGGACGGCTCTCTCACAGTAGTGGACCTTTAAATGGTGGCTCTCTTACAGACAGTCCCCCTGTTTCTCCTTCTGAAATGGACGATTCTAAGGTTTGTGTTCTTTGTTTTTCTCTTAACATATGACTCAGATATTGCTTCGTTTTTCTCCATTGAATGTTTTTTCTGATACAAAGCACGAGTTTCTGAAGTTTCAGACTTGGGAGAGACAATATATCAGCTTTCTCTTTAACCAATACCCCTACAAACTTTGTACCAAATTGATGCTTTTCTTTGCTTTGTGAACAAAAGAATAGTCTTGAATCACTTGTTTAGTAAGATTTCCCCTTTTTTTAATTTGGTTTTGTAATTTCAAGAATTGATCATATATTGGCTTCCATGATAGTATTTGTTTGATTGATATCTGAAAGAAGTAATTTTTTTTTCACTAGTATAAGAAATTCATCTGTACATGATGGGCTGAAAGGACAGTGTATTCAGTATTCACTGTGATCTTCTCTGTTTAGTACTGAGAAGATTTTGGTACCTCTATAGTTTTAGTGATAGTACTGAATGTGTAAATTACCAGATTGTCCTTTGTTTAAGATGTTAATATTGGGTTACTATTAAAAAAATTCATTCTTGTTGGGAGTTATGGTGGTGGGGGAGGGGGTACTTGTTTGTGAGCCAAGAAAAAATGGTCCAATTTTCTGGTGGGTTTTTTAATTAATATGAGATTTAATGCTGTCATGAAGGTGTTTGGTTCATAAATGTTTGCTGTTAATTAAGTACCTTGCAGAATGTAGGTAATCTTTACTGGCATTATTTTTTGCTGAAATAGTGTGGTGAGACTGTTTCAATGGATGCTGACACATAGTTTTGTTGTCTTCAGTACTGTCGTGTAAACAACGTGCCGGTTAATAACCAGTATAGGAGTAGTGCTACTGCTACTAGCTCGGCTGTTACTGGTGGCGGTGGTGGTGGTGGAGGAGGGAAGACGGTGGGTAGGTGGTTGAAGGATAGGAGGGAGAAGAAGAAAGAGGAGATGAGGGCACATAATGCACAACTTCATGCTGCTGTGTCGGTTGCAGGAGTTGCTGCTGCTGTTGCTGCTATAGCTGCGGCAACTGCAGCTTCATCTGGTAGTGGAAAGGATGAGCAGATGGCGAAAACTGATATGGCTGTGGCCTCTGCTGCTACCTTGGTGGCAGCTCAGTGTGTTGAAGCTGCCGAGGCTATGGGAGCTGAGCGCGAACATCTTGCATCGGTTGTTAGTTCTGCTGTGAACGTTCGATCAGCAGGGGATATCATGACATTAACTGCAGCTGCAGCTACTGGTACACTTCTAAATTTCTCAATTATGTTAATAATATTGTGCTGTTCGTATAATACTTGCGTCTGTGGTAGGTGGTGGGTTTAATTTGTGTTATCTATATACATTCCTTAATTTATGAGTATTGTTGTGTAGCTCTACGTGGTGCGGCTACATTAAAGGCTAGAACGTTGAAGGAAGTATGGAACATAGCAGCAGTAATTCCTGTTGATAAAGGGATGGGTAGTGGCAATGGTGGTGGTAGCAATGGTAGTTCAAGTGGCGAGTTAATCCCCGAAGAGAATTTTCTTGGAATTTGCAGCAGGGAATTACTCGCACGGGGTGGTGAGCTCCTCAAACGTACACGCAAAGGTATAAATTCAATCTCTTGAATATACTAATTAATCATTCTTAAGCGATGGAGTTTCGTCTTTTTTTCCGTTTTTAATAGTTCTTTGTGTAATGCCTTATTGCAGGTGACCTGCATTGGAAGATAGTATCTGTATATATAAACAGGACAGGACAGGTAAGGCATCCTTTTTCAATAATTGTATAATAAATAGTCTTTAAGATCAAATAGTTTTCTTTGTGACAATGATTCTATGATCACAGTAGAAACTTCTTGCTGAAAATTGATGTGATGAAAAGTTAAAGTTATCGCATAATCGTATAATCGAAACAAAAGAATCTACTTTCTTACTCTGCTGATTTTTAACTTGGAGGTTTCTTTTTTTGCAGGTGATGCTAAAAATGAAGAGTAGGCATGTTGCTGGGACCATAACAAAAAAGAAAAAGAGTAAGTTTTTGCTTTGCTTTTTGTCTTTATTCCTCTTTCTCATGATGTGAACACAATTGGATTGTGGGTCTTTCCTTCTATTTTTGGGGATTTGAGAAAGCAACAAATTCCACAACTTTGATCAATGAAAAAAGATTGATAAAGTTGTCATCTTTATCATAATAGTGTGTAATGTAGTGTAGTGTAGTGTAGTGTTCTTTAGCCTTTTCCTTTTTGAATTTTTTTGTAGATTTGGTGCTGGAAGTCATGAAAGATATTCCGGCTTGGCCAGGGCGCCACTTGCTTCCGGGTAGTGACAACTTCAAATACTTCGCGTTGAAGACTGTTCTACGAGGGGTCGTTGAGTTCGAATGTAGAGATCAGAGAGAGTATGATCTATGGACTCAAGGTGTTTCAAGGTTGCTAAGTATTGCTGCAGAAAAAAACAGTAGACATAAATAATTTTGAAGTTGTTTTTTTCCAAATGTAGAAACTTGCATAATGAGTAAGTTTGATTTAGTAAGGGGCTTATGTTTTTTGCTTCTTTTGATGGGATTTTAGACTAACAAAATGCTATGATATTGGATGGGGTGTTCTTTGTTTTTTTTACTTGTGGAAGTATTTCTATTGTAAAAATGAAATTAAAAGTATATGTTATCCAAATGGGGTCCAACTTAAATTACTTTTGAAGAATATTATTTTGAGCTTATGTTATGGTCTTTGTTGTATTTCATTTTGTTAAGGATAAAGTAAAGTGAAATAAAGAAAAGATGGAAAACCATGTGATCAATGTCCTTTATTCTTTTATATATATATTTGGTGGGGAAAAGGAAAGTGGTATCTTGGACTGTGGCACAGTCAAAAAGAGAAAAAAAGATCCAATATTTAATATAATATAGTGGGATATAAAGACTTGTCTGTGATTTTATAGCACTTAATCAAATATTTGGACTTAAGCTTTTATACCTTTGTTTGTTATTGAAGCTCACATCAAGGTTTCTTTTTAGATAGATACACTTTGATTTTGTCTTGATCTATAGTAATTTCTTTTGTTTCCATTTGGAGGCACATCTTTAGTAAGAATAATATTTTTTATTCTCTGTATAAGAGATAGATCTTGGCTTTAACTCAATTCTAAAAATTAACTTATGAAAAAAGAATTGCTCAAGCTAATATTATTTGATGAAATATAACTTTTTCTTTTTACATTCGATACAACACTCTTCAATATCTCGCCTCATGTTTAGGGTCGAACATCTACAATTAGTAAAAAGGAATTAGGACGTAGTCTCTTGTACCATGCAAAGAAATAAATATTGGTCTAATATAAACCTAAAAGCTAGCTAATAATTATGAAGAGTCTCTTATATCATACAAGGAAATAATTTTTGGCCTAATATAATGTAAAAGGTAGTTAATAAGGGAAGAATTGCTCAAGCCATATTACGGAGATGGTCCTCTTCTTCATACCACGTGACCTTTTCAATATTTTCTCTTGGCATAATATATAAATATGTTTAATTTGGCCTCGACTGATAGCTATATTTAATGTCATGCAGTTTTGAATGTGTACGAACAGACAATTAAATTTTTATAAAGTTGTATGAGTATACACACGCATGTTACATGACATAATATATGCAGGATGCTGAAAATGACGCCAATTGTCATATAGGAGACCAAGAAGAATGTGCATGTCTGCTTATTCAATTTTATAAAAAATTATATGTTTAATTGTGCACACCCAAAACTAAAGAACAGAAATGATAAATAAGACCAAAATGACACATTCATTGATTCATATATGCCTTTTCTCTTTTTTATTCTACTTCAACATTTAAATTATTAAGTTAAAGAAAAAGAAAAGTGCAATCAAGTTACCAATTGAAAAAAAAAGTCACATATGGTAAGGATAAAATCTCAGACCATAGGATATCTTCCAGTTTGCTAAATAGAAAAATTATAAAACTCTATACACAAGAAAATTATAACAAATATTCTCTCAAAAACATATTTTCTTTCCAAGCAAATTGGAGTAATTATTTTTATTCACCAGAGATTCCAAGAAGAGCTAAGAAGAGGTTAACGATATCTCCGAAAAGGCAAATTGCTGCAATGACATATTCATCGTACGTGAAGTTCCTGATTAAGTTATTCGTATCGTATACTAGATATGCTGAGAATAGTAATGCTGCCAGACAACTATATACCACTCGTGCTTCACGTCCTAGATCGAGAATAAACTGTTGCATTTTGGGAAAAAAAATATGTTAGGGGAAAAAAAGGTATGAAAATATACGTATACCAACAAACATATACATACGTGCATATATATACGTATACGTACCTGCATTAGAATAAACATAAATAGGACTATTGAGGCACAAAATAAGAATGGGCCCAAAAAGCTGAAGTCTTTGCCTCTACTTGCAGCCCAAAATGTGTATAAGGTAAGGCTAACAGTTATAAGAACTGTTAGCCCAGCAGCAATCAAGATAGTTTCCCCTGTAAATAAATAAACAAAAACATTACATAAATGATGGGTTTCATAATCGAACGCGTAAAAGGATTCAATGAATTTGAAAGATGTAATAGGGTTGTAAAAGATCCAATGAATTCGAAAGATGTAACGGAAATCTCAAAATTATTAGTCATATCTAATTGTCAATCTCAATTATTCTTTTGTTTTTGCGTAAAGTTAATGTTCATATCTATTTTTCACTTATGCTACTAGCATATTTACCAAAAAAATATTTACATTTTCATCAAAGACTAATCTCCTTGTAATATTTATATGAAATAATTTGACTACTCCATAGAAAAAGAAAAAGAAGAAAGTATTCTGAAGCCAAATACTCTTGTATGGGTAGTTGAATAGGGGGATAAATCCTTTTTTCTCCTTTATATTGAATGTAGTCAATCATTTTGAGGTCATGAGAACAAAAAGTCATAGAGATGTGAGAAAATCGACGCATGCCGAGTAGACTACAATTTGTGGCACCATATCCTACCTATCCCGAAGGGAAGTCTCCATCTGGCTTACCGGTAATCTCCCATTCCCACCTTCGAGAGACTTTAATAACTATAATAACTATAACATGCCTACTTCTAATGGTTATAAAAAAAACAACCACCAAAGGTGTGATGGGGTAGTAATACTAATACCCCTCCATCTTTAACCAAATGTTACACGCTTAAGCATTGAGAACGGGTCACTTTTGTTTGGTAATACTTTACCCCTTAAAATGAGACTTTCGAACAATCCATGGATTAATCAAACTCCAAAACAGGTACATAACATCGGGTGAAAATCAAAAGAAAAAAAAATGAATGTAGATCTATTGTGTATTTGCGTAATAAAATTTTCACATTATGCATTTTATGCGACAATCAATTAATAATATTGTTGTCCAAAATATCTAATTAAAGAAATACAACAATAATATATTCAGTCCAAGGATGATGGTATACACAACTTTACTTTACTTTACCTTACGAAAATAAATATGTTGTTTTTACGTTAGACCTTTGACTCAAGATATATACTTAAAGAAATGACATAAGATTTAAACAATATATCCTAACGAGATTTTTCATACTGTGAATGTAATTTAACTTATTATAGCAGATTTAGAAAATATTACCGGCTCTTAAAGCGCAGGCTGCTCCAACAACACATGCTAGACACAAGGTGAAGACTCCCATAAGAAGATAGTTCCATGGATGTTTTTTTCCATAGCGACCCATCAAGAAGATAACTGCAAATTTTATAACAAAAATAAAATAAATCAAAATGATTAGTATAACATTTGAATTAAATCATGAACTTTGAATTGCATTTGTCTAACTTTGTTTTATACTTCATTAGTTTCAATTTATATATATTGCTTTCTTTCTTGATTTGGTTCAGAAAAAAAAAGAGGTTATTTTCTATGTTAATAGGTCATTCTTTTACCGTAATACTAATACCTCATATAACATATTTAAAACTATAAAATTTAAATAACATTTAGGTACATTAAAAGAGTTCTACTCTATCACAAACAATATGTTATGGTAACCTGCTTCAAGTCTTTGGTACCCCAATTCAATATGTTGGGAAAGCCATCACTGCTGAAGCAATTGCAATTCGTATGGCGCTAGAGAATGCTAGAGAAAAGAGATGGACAAAGGTGCAAATCTTATCAGATGCAAAAAATGTGATGGATATGGTACTACAAAGAACTATAGTCTCATGGGAGATGGAGATTACTTGTGAAGACATTTGGAACCTTATGAATTGCTTTGAAGTTGTCAATGTGACGCATATTCCAAGGTCTTGAAATTTAGTAGCACATAATTTAGCAAAAATTTCTATTTCGTTAGTACGCAAAGTTGTTTGGCTTTCCACTTTCCGTAGATGAATCGTAAGTGATGCTATCGCATCTTTTAACAATTTGAACCTTTTTATGAATTAATATAACTAGCGTGTTGGTTGTCAAAACAAAACTAAAGTAAATATTCAGCGAAAAAAGATTATATCTCAAGTTATAAATCAAAATAAAATAATCAGCCCCCCACCCCCACCTCCTCATAATTAACGTTTCTAAAAAAAATATATAAAATAAACACGATAAATAATTTGAGTCAGCTAGAACAATAGAAGTAACAATAAACGAGAATAAGGTAAGAGTGTTTTACGTATAAAAGCAATGACAAGAAGAACAATTACGGTGACTCTGCCCAAAATGGTTCTCATGTAATGTTTGACGGCCGGAGTGAAGAACATGACGGTGGCGATCACGGCGGTGAAAAAAAGTTGTGTACAGACTATAGAATAAACTTTTCTGATAAATGCCCATCTCATCTGAGGATCTTCCATCTGCCCTGGATATATTTGACCGCCATTAACGCCACCCTTGTTACCGGACTCAATGTCCGCACCACCTGGCTTGAACATCTTGTCACGTTTTGCTTCTCGAGATATCTGATAAAAAATAAAATTTGAATTTATTATAGGAGGAATAGAGTCTTGAATTATATATAGTATGTAGGAAAATAAAATAAAAAAGTAGTCGAACATATTGTTCTTTCACAAAGAAAGAAACATAAATAAGGAAAATTAAGTTTGTATTTGGTCATAAATCAAATTTATTTTTAAATGTATATTTGGTCATAATTCATGAAAATTGATCAGATTTTGAAGATTTAGTATTAAATATTTTTTAATCATAAAATTTGAATAGATTTTGAAAATCTAATTTTCAAGTTTTCAAAAAACTAACTCAAACCAGTTTTCGAGACTTGCGCATACAAGACTTCATTTTTTTTAAAGTAATTATATTGTACGTCTAAACATAATTTTGAATTCCTAAAATTGGAACCTTAAAAACTCAACTTTCATATAACAAAACGAAAGCTAAAATTATTCAATTTCACAAAATTTAAGAACATCTATTGTAGCCTTTTATTTTATATCAAATGTTGTACTTACATCTTTAAATTATAAATTTACCACTAGGGGTGGTAGAAAAAATGTGCTTAATCAAATATCAGATCAACCCCGAAAAGGGGATGAAATGATATGGGGATAATGGTGTTATTTTGACGCAGATAACAATTGTTTTTGAATGTGAAGAAGATATTGGATTTAGATGAACTATGGAGGAAGAAGAAGAAGAAGAAAGATTTTAATGAGAGCAAAAATTATTCTTGGACTTCTTGTTTACTTTCTTTTTGTAATTGTTATTAAAAAAAATGGAAATGAGAGGTTGGGAATTAATTTTGCATGCATATATGATTATTCTGCGGTTGGCGGTAACATGGAAGATAGTACGTTCAAATTTTCAAATTTTGTGTTCTAATAATGAAAATATCGAATGGTTGTTATATATTATCTTTAACCAATTGTACTTCGTTTCGATTGGATTATATCCGTATAAATCATCCATGTATATTAATGTATCTTTTATATATCATGTATATTTATTTATAAAAATTGTGTTACATATATTTACTCATATTCGCAATATAAATACTTGAGTTTTGCTACGTTGATTTCAGCTATAAATTTTTTCACTCGAAATCAATCTCAATCTTTCTTAAATTTAGTATACCGTCAAATTTAGGTGTTTTTAACAAATCTTTATCACCTCATTATGAAAATACTAATAAAATAGGAAAATTATGTAGAATAGTAAATATTTAGCCTATATTAGGTACTATAGTAATAGTTTATGAAAATTGGAATTCACGGCTACAATTTTCTTAATTCTTGTTATTCGCTTGATTTGTATAATTCGCTTGATTTATATAAATTCAGAATTTGTATAATTCAGTTCATGATTGTATAAATTCAGAAACTTTATATGTTTACCCTAGCTATTTGTATATGATTTATGAAAAATTCATAATAAATTACCCTTTTTGTGTATTGGCAAGAAAAATATACAAACGGAGTTCTGGAAAAATTTCTAATGTATAAATACATAATTTACATATACTTATCCTATTTGTATATTCGCAAGCGAAATATACAAACCGCAACCTCCATAGTAAACGAAACTATTGCTATGAAGTGCAATTATCAAAAGTCGAAATTATAACTATAGAGCCTTATTTTGTTTGTTACGTTTGTTATTGGTGAATTTTTCTCTATAATAGTCCTGACTGCCCATTAGGCCCAAATACATTGAGCCCACATATACGGGATGGGCCCAACAAATTGGGTCATCCGCTTGATGGTTTTGCAGTTCTGAGTAAACATCAAACTTAAAATTGGTTAAAGATTAGTGTTAGAATTTATAAGGGTAACTAATAGAAATCTCCTAGTTTAGGAGTTAACTACTTTGATATATGTTAGTTTGTAATATTATGAATTTTATTAGAATTTGATGCATCTAGATACATGGTGTCACACCCCTTTTTCGAACGGCGTAAGGGTTTTTCCAATTTAATTGACAGTATTGATTAGAAATTATTTTATTTTTTTTCAGAGTCGCCACTTGGAATTGAGTTATGGTGTTCCAAGTCACCTTTTATTTTAAATCCCTAATCAAAAGGAAATGACTCTTTATTATGGTCTGGGTACTAGAAATTCGGATAAGGGAATTCTGTTGATCGAGGGGAAGGTATTAGGCATCCCTCGAGTCTCATGGTTCTAGCATGGTCGCTTACTCGCTTTTATCAACTTATACTTGACTTAAATTATTTTTTGGATATATTACTACTGGCCATGATTTGCTCACATTTTTTACTGTTGAACTTTTATAGGTCTTAGCCTAGATGCGTAACTGCATTTTTGGTCTTGACATTTAGAGGCATAACTGTCTTTTTTGCATCGCACTTAATAATTTTTATCTAGAAGTCTCTACTTTAAATTAATGAAAGTTAATTGTATTATTGGACAAGGTGTGTCACCGCATCCTTGAGTTTCTTTTAATGTCTCAAAAAAAAGATGTGTAAACACATTCTTAATCGAAACAAATATTTTAACAGGTCATACATCCTAATATTTATCTATTGTTAGAAAGCTTAAACGTATTATTAGTGATTAAATTACTTTTTTACTATTGATATTCATGAACTCTATTAAAATAATAAAAAGTCTAAAATCTTAAACAAATAAAAGTTATTTCATATTCAAATTCATATAGATGCATTTACATGTTAAGTATACTTACAAGTTTTGACAAAAGACATTAAAAATAAAAAAAATAAAAAGGAGTATAACTCTTCATCTCTTAATTTTTCTAAAATAAACATCTTTAATTTTAGTTAATTTGACTAAACAAACTATTAGAATATAATTCTTTCAGGCATGGGGGTTATTTTGGTTTTATACAAGAGGTACTTAATTGATAGTAACCTACGATACGAAAGGTAACGCATAATAAAACAAATAGGAAAGGTTTCAATATTAGTGTTAAAATTAAACACACATAAAATTTAAGCAACTTCATAACATTGGAATAAAGTATTATATGGTCATGAAAATGAAACTATACAATAAAAATGAAATAATACCTTTTGTGAAAATCAATCCACGAAAAGAAAATAATCTCAATAAAAAACCACGAACTCAAAACTACGAAAACAAATCTCAAACTCAATATTTGTTTGTGAGTTGGAAAAGATATAAGATGAGAATGCTTTTTCTTTTTCTTGTCCCTGTCTAGGTGGTGTTTTTGTACGTCTGTGTATTGCTATTGTAGTATCTATTTTTCTTTTTTTCTTCTTTTTCGTGTTGATGTGTGTTGGTTGTACTAATAGGGGTGTGTTGCTGTGTTGTGTGTATATATGTTGATAGGGAGTGGTGAGTGGAGTGGGGTGTGTGGGGCAGTGGAGAAGTAAGTGGGGTGAGGGTAAGTGTAGTGGCGGAGCTAGGATTTTTAATAAGGGGTTCAAAATTTGAAGAAGTACACCACGAACTAATAGAAGAGGGTTCGACATCTACTGTATATACATAAAAAACAATGTTAACCATGTATAAATAATAATATTTTCCGCCAAAGAGGGTTCGGATGAACCCCCTAACTCTATGCTAGCTCCGCCCCTGGGTAGGTGTAGTGGGGTAGTGTGGGTAGTTTAGGTTTTTTTTTTAGATTAGATATATATTATAAAAATCCATAATAATAAAAATATTAATTAATTATTTTGAATTAATAAAATATAAAAAAAGTCAAATAGTTAGTTTAAAAATATAAATACTAGCTTATTTATTAGAATCTAAATTAAAAGAAAACATATATTTTTTTTGTAGTTTTCAAATCTTTTAAAATAAACTTACTAAAATACAATAAAAGGTACAATCTTTAATGTAGACCTAGGAGAAATATTTAACGAATAAAAATGGTGTAAAACCTTATGTTCGATCAAAAATTACATGTCTATACATAAGGTTAAAATTAAATATAATCTTTTTCAAATACATTGTATCCAAGTAGACTCACATATATCTGGATTATATATTTAATGTTTGCCAAATATATTTGCCAATCAATAACAAATTATATTGGTCAAACATTAGTTACCAAATTTATTTATGGCAAATATTTAGTTAACTCTAGTACCCATTGTTTCAACTCCCCCAAGTACAAAAAAAAACTATGGGAACACATGACTAATAAGGTGGGAGCAAAACAAGGGCCAAAATAATCAACTTTATATCAAAGCTATCAAGAAAATAACATAAGTAGTAGATTTTAGATCCTAAAATACACACAAAAAAACATAACAACAAATTCATCCATGGTGATAACTTACTCTTCTTCCCCTACTACATCCACAACAATTTTTGACATTGGAAATTATTCAACTAAGTTGTTGAATATTGAGCCACAATCATACATTAATTCTTCTTTTCCTCCTCCTCCTCCAAAGCCACTCTTGATTTCTACTCCATTACAAGGAGGAAATTTTCCAGTAATTTTATTCCTTCATGGTTACCTTCTTTACAATTACTTTTACTCTCAGCTTATCCAACATATCTCTTCTCATGGCTTCATTGTTGTTGCTCCTCAGGTTTGTTATTTTCTCTCACATTTTTGTTGTCATTTCATTGATGTTCTACAAGAATTATAATTCTGAATAATTAGAGATATTCTCTTCTTCTTTTTTTGGATAACCGTGGAGTCTGAGCTAACTTGCACCTCAGACTAATTTCATCGGTACCTACAATCAAAGATATCAGATAACTCTGTCCAACAATGCTTGGACAGTCGGAAAGAATTCTTAATAATTTGGATTTTTTTTTTGTATGTGTGGATAATTGTGGAACCAATTTTAGTGGTAAAGTATCAGATAATTCTGTTTCTTAATAATTTGGGATATTAATTCCTCTTCCTTTGCCACTAATTTCCTGATAATTTGATGCAAGTTCTTCATATAGCATTGCTTGACAAATCATGTGATACATTTGCAATTATCTCCGTAAAAAATTGTAATCGAGAGACGAAAAATATATATTAGTTGTTGATGGATACTCAATGCTGTTATGCAATATGAAACACTAGTTTGATTTGGAAAGATGATAACTTGTTGTAACAGATTGTCTGTCTTATTTTCCAGCTGATTAGTTTCGCCTATTGCAGTTACATTTTTGGTGATTTGATAATGTAAAAGCTTTTTACACTATGGATGTATAGAAGTTGTTAAACTTATTTGTAATATGCATGTGATTCTGATTCTTTGCTCTCATTTAGATATTTCATTTGCATACATTACTAGTTGTATTTGGTGGAAGGAGTAGATACAACTAAGGAAATAAAATCTACTGCTGAAATCACAAACTGGTTACCTGAAGGATTACATCATTATCTTCCCTCTCAAGTTGAGCCAAACTTGAAAAAGCTCGCGTTAGCTGGCCATAGTCGCGGGGGGAAAGCTGCATTTGGACTAGCTCTTGGTAAAGTTGCTAATGTTACTACTAATTTAAATTTCTCAGCATTGATAGGCATTGATCCTGTTGATGGTTTGGATAAAGGAATACAGACCACGCCACCCGTTCTCACATACATTCCTCAGTCTTTCAATCTAGATATGGCGGTTTTGGTAATTGGCTCGGGTCTAGGAGAAGTAAAAAGGAATCCTCTGTTTCCTGCTTGTGCTCCGAATGGAGTAAATCATCGCGATTTCTACAATGAATGTTGTAGGCCAGTGTGTTATGTTGTAGTAAAGGATTATGGACATGTTGATATGCTAGACGATGAGACGAAAGGAGTTAGAGGTAAGGCAACTTATTGTTTGTGCAAGAATGGTAAATCTAGAGAGCCTATGAGGAGATTTGTTGGAGGAATTGTGGTTGCTTTCTTGGAGGATTATTTGAAAGGGAATTCAAGTGATTTAATGGCTATTAAAGATGGATATGTTACATTACCTGTAGAGCTTCAAGATATTGATTTTCGTGTGTAGTTATTGTGTGATTTTGATTATGAAGAAATAAATCCAAGAGCTCAACTATCTTTTTTTTAAATCTCGTGATGTCTAGGCTAGCTTAGATGTATCTCGATTAATTTTATGGGTCCTGCTATCTCACACCAGCACATGTTTCTCATTATATTATCTTGAATAGTCATTTCTAATTATATTTTCATCATGCAACAAATTAATGGTCTAGTTAGATCATATTAAGCCATAGAGAAATTGATCCTGTTTATATCATTTCTGTCCCTATGAGATAGCTATTCTATACTAGATGAAGAAGGTATTGATAAAGGGCAGTCCAGTGCACAAAATATGATCAAGGGAAGGGCAGTATTGAAGGAGTGTGACATAGCTAGACTATTCAAATACAAATATTAGTGGTTGTTTCTAGTCAACTTTGTGTTCTTCCCCATGGCGGAGCCATAACGAAGGGTGTCCAGTGCTCTTTTTAAGAAGTGAAAATAAGAGTTGCTGCTGCTACTAATGAGATTTGAACACACGAACACTTTATTTATCATTCTACTTGTATATGCAAATTACAATATAACTATTCGACTCCGTACACAAGAAAACTCGAACCAAGACCCCTCATTGGTTGCTTAAAGCCCTCAACTAATTTCCATTTGACTGAGGCTATTTTCGTCTTTTCCTATCCCTCAATCAGTCGAGGGCATTCTGGTACTTTCTACTAAATCCAGATTAGGGTTTTCCTGAGCAGATTAGCCGCTCTCACACACTATATATATATTCCGCTACCTCTATTTTTTCTTTCAAACTCCATTGCCGCCTCCGTTTAGCGAAAACTCTGAGTTACTGAATTCATATTATTTTTTCTTTTCTTTTATGATTGTAGTAAGAACATTTCGATTAGTTATATTTTGCGTTTTTTCTGATCTGATTTTGAATCTCTAAATCTAGTATATTTGAGGCTGTGATGATGAATAATTATACCATCAAACTTTGAAAGTTTATATATTAAACTTGTTGATTCAAATACAATTCTCTGATGCCTCTTTCTTAGAATTAACAACTGCTGAAAACATCATTATTTATGTTTAATTATGATGAAAAGGCAATAAATTAGAGTCTCTGATGCGCTTTGTTTATAGTGTAATCAGCGCTGTACGTTGCCGATAATGAAATTTGGGGCGGAGATTATGGCACTATCATTCAATTTATCAGATGCATTGTGCATTTAGATGCCTCTACACTTATATATTTTTCATTGATTTTATGATGAATGTTCATATTCTAACTTTTCAATCACCATCGAATTTTTATTTTTGCGGGCTTTTTTTATTTTTCAAAGTAAAGTTTTTTTTTTTTAATTTAACATTAATGCTTGATTATTTTTTTATATTGCTCTTTTCTTTAATAAAATTTGATAAAAATTCACTACTTTATAAGCTATATTTATTTTTAAATTATGTTTATGTTAACTATTTTTTTTTGGCGCATCAAAAACTTCACAAATGTGATAATATTCAACTTTAAATAAAAAAAAAGGATAAGGATAAAAAATGCGCTTAAATTATGTTAAAAGGATTAAAAAAGTCATTTTGTAGTTTGATGCTTAAACTATGTGAAAGGATTAAAAATGTTATTTGTTTGTAATTTGATTCAAAAATGTTTTTGTATTAATATTTTGATTCAAAAATACCTTAAAATGCTCATTTTCTAAATAAATATATTATTTATTTTATTTTAACATATTTTTTTTAATAATATTTTTTAAAATTAGCAAATATTTATCTTCAATTTAGAAAAAAATGAAAGTATCTCTTGTTTTATAATATAATTATTCCTTTTTGTAATATAAGGATAAATTAATTATGGATATACTATAATCTTATATATGACATATATTATTTGTCCAAAGGTAGATAAAGTTATTCTATTTTAATTGATAAAATGAAATTAAAAAGAAAAAAAAATTCCTACATTTTTATTTGTTAAAGTGATTTTAAAAAGAAAAAAAACAAGAACAATGTTTTATATTAATTCGGATGTGTTTAAAAAAGTAAAATATTTATTGAAAAAACCATTTTTGACTCATTTAGTAACTATACAGTTTAAGGACATTTTGACCCTTTTCCCAATAAAAAATAATATGTAGCAATTACAAGTCATCAAATTCAAAATATAAATTTATACATGAGTCATCCTCACCCGAAACAACACTTTGACAATTTTGCTACCATTGAACTTGAACGGTTGAACTTAATCGAAAGATCAACTTGAACACTTTGCCAATTTTGTTACCATTGACTTGAACAACTAAACCTAATAAAAAGATCAAATTAAAATTGAAAATTTAATATATATCAACAACAACAACAACAACAATAAACCCAGTGAAATCCCACTAGGTGGGGTCTGGGGAGGGTAGAGTGTACGCAGACCTTATCACTACCTCGTGAAGGTAGAGAGGCTGTTTCCGGAAGACCCTCAGCTCAAGAACATCAAATCTAAGTGGCAGGAGAGATATATATAAAACATAACACCAATCCAAAAGATAGTGTATAATCAACAAATTTAATATATATCATATGTTCAAAACCAAATAAAATATTAAAAATTGAAATTCACCATTAGGCATTACTCTCTCTATTCCATATTAATCACCATTAGGCATTACTCTCTTTATTCCATATTAATTGAATTTTTTAGGTGTTTCACACTCTTTAAGAAAAGTAGATTAAGATATAAATTGAACATAGTTTTCCATTTTTACCCTTATCAATTATTGTCAAATTTATTGAAGTCATCACATTGAAAATCCAAATGAAGGGTAAAATTGGAAGAATATTTTAAAAATAGTCTTGAAGATTGAACAATTAAGTTAATTTGTAAAATGTAAAATGCTTCAAAAATTCAATTAATATGGAATGGAGGGAGTAAAACACAAAAGACATAAATCAGTAAATTAGTTTTACACTAAAATATACAACAAGTATTAAATCTTACAAACTTCAAGTTTCTCAAGATATTCCAAACTTTCTTTCACACCAATAGAATGAGTTTATTTTCTAAGTCAATCTATAGCACAAATAAGAGATTGCACTCATTTAGGAGTCAAATAGCTTCTAAATTGATCGAGAATATGACCATCAATATTAAAAACACATTTCGATGCCATACTATAATTTAATATATCTCTCCAACTCTGACTTAGCACCTCCATTTCCACAATATTTCTTTTGTTTCTTCAAGTGAAACTTAGTTATCAAAGATTTTGTTCTCACACTTTGAGAACTAGATGTATCAGATATATCATGAGATGAAGTAGATCTAGGTGGAGATGATTGAAGTAGATCTAGGTGGAGATGATTGAGAATATCTTGAATATTTTTTTTAAAATACCCTCCAAACAAAGCACTCACATAAATATTCACTTCTTTATCTATTTTTTTTGTTCTTTCTATTTTCCCCCAAATAGCTCTTCAAGTCCAAAACTAACATATATATGTCAGACCGCAACTAAACATATTAAAATATAATTTTAAACAAGAAATTAAAATCATAAATATGCCAATTAAACTATCCAATATACCTTTTTATGATTTGCTTCATAGCGGTAAAATTTAGGTTTGATTTGGGTATCAACTTCCAACCTACATATCCTTCAACATTAGAATCATTGGTTGCATAGTCTAAAGAATCTTCACATTACTTTTTTTAATTGCTTTGATTTTTTCTCTTTTGTCATGTGACATATTTAACTTAATAGTAATAATAGTACTTTCAATAAAACCAAATATACTATATTCCTTGAAATCTCTATAATAAGAGTTTTAGAATTTAAATATACCACTCAAAAACACATTCACTGCACTAACAAGAAAGAAATCAACATTAAATGGCTAGCTCCTTCCCCTTGATATAACAAACTCAATGTTGATGATGCTTTTCATATAATAGAATATTCTATATAATATTTTGTAACTATTCTATATAATATACTAATATCTTATTAACCCCAAAAATTATATATATCAATTATTAGTAATATTTTTTTTGCACTTTAAACATGTAATTCATTTGTTATTATACATGAAACGAAGGGACAAGCTATCCAATGAAAAGCATATAACTATAACATATTTTAGCACAAATCGAAGATTAAACATATCATCAAATTAGCAACATGCCTCGAACAACGAATGCACAACACAAATATCTCGCAACTAACAAATAACGATAGATTTTATTGTTTAGCTACCATATTATTATCGAGACAAGCTAGTAATTTATTTTTTTAGGAGTTACTCTTAATACATCTGCAACAAGCTGTGCAAAATCAGCATACTCATTACATTTATCGTTCAAAATCGATGACATTTTCACACAATCTTCATCTTGACAATCCAAAATTTTATCAGCAGAATACAAAATTGCAACAGCTGCAACGAAAGTCGTGCCTGCAGACAAACTTTGATTTGCATTTGGGATAATTGCTTTTACTACCAAACTATAGTCTTTATAGCAAACTTGAAGGCATTGGTTGGAATTATTTGGTTTGGTAGAAGTTTGATTATATATCAATCCCTTTACGTAGACAAGATTGTGAGCGGCCCGATCTAGGGCCGCTCCAATCATGATATACGCTAGACCTTTGGCATCGGTGTTATTGGTGTACTCGCTTGAATTATAAAGAGTTTGAGAACATAAGGTAATGTTTCGAGTCTGGGCGCACACATTGGATACTAAATCGGCATATGTGTATTGAAGTAAAATGAAGAGAATAAGAAAAAATGTTACCCATAGTGTATAGGTCATTTTTTTTTTGTTCTTGTTCAATTTTGATATTTTTTGAAATTTGTGCTAGGAAAAAAAAAGATGTAGATCCATCCTTTTATTATGATTATTGGAAAATCTGGGATTAGATTTCATTTTAGGTATGTATAATAAATATATGTATCAAATTGGTTAAAAGTTTTAAATGCTTACTATTTTGAGAGAATCTTTTCTTTCTTGTTTATAAGGAAAAGAACAAATAATTTGAATTAATTCCAATCAGATTTTATTTGAAAGATCTACAACTGGGATTTGTTAATTACTTCTTCTGTTCACTTTTACATGTCATGTTCGGACCTGACACACTTATTAAAAAAATAAAAATTAACATAACTATTATAATAAATTATCCATGTTAATTGATTTTTTATAGTATTAGTTTTTGAAAATGATTTGAGGAATAAATAAATAATTAATATTAAGGGTAAAACATGAGAAAAAAATAATTATCTTTTCTTGATATATTAAAAGTGAAAAAACAAAAATAAAATCTAATTTTAAAAAAGTGAACAAATATATAAAAAAAACAGGGGAGTAAATTTTTTCCAATTATACAAATAAAGCAATTGCATAACGAAATGGATCAAGAAAATGATGATAAAAAAGATTAGAACTATCTCATAAGAAAAAACATTTTAAAAGGAGGATGAAACCGAAAATTAGTTGTGTGGGTAAAATTATGTATTTAAAAGGCTGCCATTTTAGTATATGTTCAATGAAAGATTGAATATTGTTTATAATCACTATACATGGCCACCATCACACACAACACAGGTTTTCAAAAAGAAGAATATTCTTTTCCAAGAAAATACAAATGCGAAGAGAAAAAAATTGTCCAATGATTGATTGTTGGTTAGAATTATACATGTATAAATAAGATATAATATATAATCAGACACTCCAATTTAGTTTCAGCTATCAAAAAATCATTCTATCTTTGAATATGCACATTAAAAAACACTTCTCAAAATAAATTAGAATTTAGAATTTAGATGGTGACTAATACATCAATTATCTATATATATCAAGAGCAAAAAAAAATAATTCAAAAATAACAAAGACTTAGAAATATAATGAGTCAAAATAGCTATATAATTTATTTTTATTATAAATTGTAGCTGCATATTAAAAGAGGAGAGAGGCGAGCAAGATTGAGAGAAAGAGAAGGGAAGCGAGAGAGAGGAGAGATACAAATTGTATTTATATATCTGCTGGATAATTGTATATATGTAACTAGTATGCGTATGTAATGATTGTATTTGTACATCTGTTGATAATTGTATATATGTAATTAGTATGTATATGTATTGATGTATACAATTGTATCAATGTTGTATCAAGTTCAACATTTGTATTTGTATAATTGATTGTTATCATTTGTATTAATGTTGTATAAATGAATACATGTATATTTGTATTTTGTATCGTTGAAGAGAATTTGTATGATTGACACTTACTATTTATATTTGTATAATTGATTATTATCATTTGTATTTATATAACTTATTGTTAACATTTGTATTTCAATAACTAATTGTTATAATTTGTATATCTATAACTAATTGTTATAATTTGTATTTGTATTGAGAGAAAAAGCAGAAAAAGGTGAGAGAGAAGAGAGGAGGCAAGGAAAGGAGAGAGGAGAGAGAAAATAACAATAAAGGGTGTGTTTGGTATGAAGGAAAATATTTTTCTAGAAAATATTTTCTTGGAAAATAAGTGAATTTTAAATTTATTTTCTCACGTTTGGCTGGTAAATAGAAAATATTTTTCTGGAAAATATCTTTTTAATGATTGGTTGTTGAATGAAAAATATTTTTCAGAAAATATCTATTATTTTTTGCTTGAGATTAAAAAATTCTCTTTAGGAAAATAATTTTTGATCCAAATATCAACCCCAATAATTGATTTAGGACCCGACCCCAACACCCAAACTAAGACAAGACCCCGATGACCGGTCCAAAATTCGAAATTGATATCTGACCCATGATATTTTTTTTCAAAAAAAAAAATCGTCGAGGTCTCGAGGGGGGAGGGTGGCGGCTGGGGAATGGGGGTGGGGGTAGGGATGGCATAAAAAATGAATTTTTAATAAGTTTGAAATTTTTTTAAAAAAAAATAATTTGATGGGGGTGGCCTGGGTGTGCGGGGGGAGGGAGGGTAAGGAGGTGGCGTAAAAAATGACAAAAATTTAAATTTAAAATATTTCCCAAAAAATAAAATTTCTTAGAATTTTTTTTTGACGGGGGCATAAAAAATGATTTTTTAAAAAATTTGAAATATTTCACAAAAATAATTTTTTCTTAATTTTTTTTTTTACGGAAAGAAGGGGTGGTTGGGTAGGAGGTGACGTAAAAATGAAAAAGAATTAAATTTGAAATATTATACAAAAACAGTTTTTTTTTTAAAAAAAAAACAAATTGACGGGAATGGCCAAGGTGGGGGCTGGTGGGGTAGGGGTAGGGGAGGGCGTAAAATTGAAAAAAATTAAATTTGAAATTTTTTAGAAAACAACTTTTTTATAAAAAAGAAATTGACAGAGATGGACTGGATGGGGGGGGGGGGGG